>NC_090905.1:4704085-5004085 GCF_040956055.1 Brachionichthys hirsutus
CCTCAATGGACTAGTCCCCCTTCTCTTCCATAGCCTGGAGGGCTCTCCTATAAAAACCCACCTCCCTTACCCCCTATATTTTCCTCCTCATTCCTGCCTCCGTCTCCTAATCATCTCAACTCCTGTTGAAATCAAGCTTAGTAACGGCAGGTTGGTGAGCCCCTCCGGTCCGCCGCCGCCTCCACCCCCCTCCCTCCACCTCCCATCATCCTCCAATCCCCACCAGCACCCCTTCTCTGCTCGTTCATTCACCTTGGTCAGACACACAACCCACCCACTGCTTAAATCCCTATCAGCATGTCAAGTAAATGTCTGCCCAGCTGGGGTGGGTACACACATACACACATGAGCACATGCTGAAATATAAATGCGCTGTGCACTCAATCTTCGGCTTGCTTCTGGGGTTTAGCCTTCCTCCCTGCTGACCCTTTTCACCAGTGCTTTGCTCCCTTCCCCTTCTTGCTGCCTCTCCCCCCCCCCCCCCCCCCCCCTTTGCCTCTCCTCGGGCAACGATCTGACAGGATGGTTTGGCTAGCTGACTATATCTGCAAGAGGTTTATCACAGGGCTTCAACTCGGCTCTTTCTGTGTCCTAGACCCATTTTTATTCTCAACATTACAGCGCTTTCTCCAAAACCTTAGGCCATTCTCACCTTTACATCCAATCCGTTTGATTAAAAGTTGCAGGAATCCTATCTTGTGAATTTGTTACAGTAAAATCCGGTCGGTTTATCGCCGGGTGAAATCTCGGAGATGAAATTGTGTGTTGTGTATCTGCAATATTTGGAAGTCACTCTACTACTAAAAATATATATATATATTTTGAAAGAAGGATACAACATGTTTTACCCAGGATCATTCTTCAGTTGTAGTTTTCCCTTTACAAGATAGCTTTGTTCAATATACTTTCTTGCATTCTTTTACACTATCTACCTGTCTCGCCTTTATGGATCACTTCATGATGACATTCAATATATGTGCACACCACATTTTTCTGGTTTATCTTGTGTGTGTTTACACATTTGTCCTAGAGTGTTTTTCTTTCAGCATCTTTGTTCAGACTTTTGTGACGGTTCTCTAAATTTCCAAAGATGTATTTTTCATTTCTCCCACCTATCTCCATCTCAGTTTGTAAGAGCAATTTACGTATTATTAGACACACTGCTGAAGTCATTAACATAAATGAGGACGAGGAGCACGGAGCTTGAAGAGCACATTTCAGAATGAAGTTTATTCTGAAAAGAAACAGGGGAGCTGTTAGTTTTCTGCTTTTATCGCCCTCCCCCTCCCCGCTGCACGACATTTCAATCATTACTCTGATTTTTGGGGACAATGACGAGCGTGGTGCATTCTCAGCATCGCAGCAGAGCCTGTGTGTGAACATAGCGCAGTCTGTATGTAAATGTATTCAGATGCGCTCTCAGCCCAGTGGACCATCCTCTCTGCTGGGTGGTGATGGAGGCTGTTCATTTCCTCCCGTAGTCGACTAGCAGGCTGAGAAATGTGCAACACAGCTGGCGAAGCACACACACAGCGAGGTGGACCCCTGCCAATGCGCCTGAGAAACCCCTATTAAATGCTATGTTTATTTAGAAGCTGTGATTTACAAATGTGCATTTTCGTGCCTTTAGGCTTTTACACCACCTATACCATTTTGGTTTTTCCATCAGGCGCGCAGCAGACAGCCATAGAATTGTGAGGATGGGGTCCTTGCTGCATGTGCGCAGAGAAATGGGATGGGGAGGGGAGCAAGGGAGCGAGTAGAGGAGGTGTGTGTGTGTGTGTGTGTGTGTCTTAGTGTCTCTGCAGCTCAGTGTTTGTCTCATATTAAGATTTTTCATGAAAGAGTTGACACTATTACATTACACACACACACACACTCACATGTGCACACATGCAAACCTATTGTTTCAGCAGCATGCTGTCTCTAGTCCTCTGGGTAAAGGTGTGTTCTGACTGTATTGGGACAACCGTAAGTCGGTTCTGTTTGGCACCGACCCGGTTCTGCATGTGACTACTCAGTTCAGCTATGATCAGACGCAGAGAGAGCTGATGCATAAAGTTCTCGACAGGATTGAAGCACTGAGCGTGGATAGGAAATGTTATAACCTGTTTTTAGGTTTTACTTCTATTTTAATCATGTTTATTTCCTAGAAAGCCAAATTATAAACCCGTCGCTCAGTTGACAATACTTTCCATTTGTTCTTTAAGTTTTCTTTTGTTCCATTAAAACCAAAACACTTTTTTTTCCGCGCACTCCTCTCTGTCTCCTTTTTTTTTTGGTGCAAAAAAAGCAGGAGCTGCAGTTTGCTTAGCTGAGCCCATGAAGAGGTGTTTTAAAGAGCTGTGTTAACAGACTAACAAAGCTCTAAATGTGCCCCCCACTGAGAGGGGGTGGTTCCCATAGGGATCTAGCGTGGTGCTCCATTGGTAGACCTCTATCTGGCCTCCCATTCAGCCCAACGCTCAGTCACGGCCACTTATGGGAGGAGGGAAAATCACACAATTCTGCAAAGGCCTGATCCAATGACATGTTTTTTTAATGAGGTGGCTCTATGTCTTTGTTTGGGCACCAAATTCAAATCTGTATCCGTGCGAGTGCTGATGAATAAGGTGCACAGCCGGGCCAGGCACAACTCACGAGAGAAGCACAAAGAGCTCGGCTTCTGTTGAGTCGGCGGGAAACTGATTTACACTATTTCTCACCTTTTGAGAATTCATCGGATAGATTTTAACTTTGTCTTCATTTTGTCCATTGACAACTGTACAAATCTCTATGGAGCGAAAGTTATAAATGTGATGGATGGATAATCTACAAATGTATTTCCAGTAGGATAAAGATTCTGTCATTCCTCACCTCTATTTTTCTTTTTTTTTTTTTTTACCTCAGGGTCATAAACAGAAAGCATTCTTTCTCTTTCATTTTCACAAGCACAAGTGTCTTTTTCAGAAAATGCCACATCATATATCGCCCATATGTGTCCACGTGTCACACAGTGTGTGTGTGCATCTGTGAGCACGCCTGGCGCTCACCGGCTTGTATGTTCAGAGGTGAGGACTGTCATTAAACTGTCTACCTGCATCACCAGACTCAACCATCATCCTGCCTGGATTCTCATTCCACTGGGCCCACACACACACACACACACATTTTCACATGTCTCGTCACACTCGACAAGCCACATTTGGAAGGCTGACATTCCTACTATCTTTACAACATTGAAGTTAAAGCGACAGATAACTAATATTTGACAATAATGTACGCATGTCACTTTATTAAATGTTTTATTTTGACTCAGATCCCCGGTTCCCAGCCTTTTTCAGATATACACGCTTACAATGAGCTAGTCTGTCCTAGATACATGACCGTGAGCTGTTCTCCTATAGTTCCATGTGTTGGACCATTTTAAGGCTGAAAGAAATCAAATATATTGTCGAAAATATTCAGAAAAATTTAAATTATTCTGAAAACCCATTTTGGTGTCTGCAGAAAAATATCAATCCGGGCCTCCATCCTCCATCCATCTGTTCATTTCAGGTCACAGGTGGAATTAGCAAAATCATAAATTGCATTTTGCAACTTCAGCTTTGTTGTAAGGCCTCCATCGTACAGGAGCATTTTAACACCAGATCACACTACTCTGGCCCCATGAATGCCATCCTGGGTGCTTCAGTACTATTCTAGTCTCTCATACGACCGAGCCAACCCATCAGCCGGGCTACTTGTCTCTAATTCAGTCCGTCTCTGTTCTTTGCTCGCATTCAAGGTTGTGGTGATGGTGAATTAGTATGCAGAGAAGCAGACAGACAGCCATGTGGATCTAATGAGTAGCCAGACTGGGGAAGAAGGCTTGTGTGGGGGGAGAGCATTGCTAGCAAGGAGGGAGTTACCCATCGCCTCTCTGCTCCCTTCCCTCTCCTTTTTATCGCCCTCTTCCTCACGCCCAATCCCAGAACCTTAATAGGACGTTAGACGGACAGCCTCGACTGAATTAAGCAAGGAGAGCAGCCGCTACCCCCTTGTTGTTTCTCTCTCTCAAAAAAAAGACTCCCCCATCCCCCTGCCTTCCCCCATGCCCCAATGGCTCTCTCGCTGCTAGCACCCATAGCTGTTCGCTTTGGTTCTGAGGTATTGAGGGGGTCCCAGACGCCCTCCACATTTCAGCCGAGCGCTGCATAAATTAGGCACGTCTCCCTGGTGTCTCGTCAGCCGGTCGGGGCAACCCTGGCCCCAGGTCTGCCGTCTCCCAATCTGCTGCCTCTTTTCCCCTCATTCTGTCACCTTCTGTTTCCCTCCACCTCCCCCCATCTACTGTATTTCATCAATCCTCCACTTCCTCCAGCTCTTCTGTCTCCTTTCCTCATTGTAGTCTCCTGTCTTTGGTTTGGTTTTTCTTCCTTGTCTTGCTTTTTAAAGCTATCACCCACTTCCTCCTCTTTTTTCTCCTAGGTCCTTTGACACATTTGCTCCCACCTACCTCCTTTATATTCTCCACATTCTCTCTCTATCTCTATATATATATGTATAAGAGTATTTTCCTCTTATCATTTCAGCACTCTGTTACCTAGATCAACCTCCCCTGCTCTCCTCTCCTCTCCTCTCCTGTGGAGTATATTGTTTACATCCGTCTTGCTAATCACTGGCAGAGCCTCTCTGGACCTCACAGATGTTGCAATAATACAGCGGATTAGCAGGCTTAACACTTGGGCTTATTTTGGGCGTTTTCCCGATGGCCTGGTATTAAAGCCCCATCAGCTTCTCTGAATTTGACCTTTTTCCTGTTTCACTCTGTGCTGAGATCCTTCAGTCCTGCTTCTCTTTGATTTGTGATTTTTTTTTTTTTTTCTTGCATGCTGATGTTGTTCTATCCAGATTGGTGCTCTGGGCTCTCGATTCTTCAAGCTACATCAATGCCTGGGTTAAATGCAATTAGAGAACAAAACTGCTTGACGTGATGGGGTATAGTTCAGCAACAAACACTTTTTTTTGTTTGCGCTGTGCAGCTTTAAACCTTATAATGCCTATAGAATTCCCTCTGCACACCCACATCCATCATAGTGATGTTTATTTTAGATACTATAGCTGCCTTACTGATTCTGATCCCACGTGTCCTGCATCCTCGTAGCAGTACGATGTAACTTGCGAGCTAGCTTCTTTCTTGGTGATGCTTATATAGCCCCATTCTCCCCAGCTCTCCTCTTTGAGTTAGTGCTGAAAGATTATTAGACATCCTCCTTAGCCTCAGCATCTCCACAGCCTCTTTCTGTGTCATGCACAGCAACTGAGTCTTATTTTATGACCAAGCAGAGTCAGTTTGTGTGTGTGTGTGTGTGTGTGTTTTCGGGGTCAATGTGATTCTGTCTGGATCCTAATCCCAAAGGTGATATTAGTCTGGTAGGGGGCGCCCCATCCCCCACGTGTGTGCACAATTTTGTCTGCATTTCTGCTGCAGGCAATGGTCCGCTGCCTGGAAGTCCAGACAGGCTCTGTTGTGACCTTTGGCCCATCACTGTCTGCTAGCTCAGGGGTCATGCACACCATTGATACAGACAGCTGATATGTACACATGTGCAGCCACAAATGCGCCTTATAGTGAACGTAAACAGTTTGGTGGATGTGGAGCGGCGATGATGCAAACAGCATCATCTTAGCTAGCTGGATGCAAAGACCAGGCCTGCATGTGATAAAAGCAGGGATAGTGATTCATCAATTTAGGCATGTACAGCTGCACCTGTTTACCTAAAGGAAATCCCTGTATGGCATTTAATTGATGAATTTGGGAAATGTTACAGGACTTATTGCAAAACGGAAGAAGTTGCCTCTGTACTATTCACCGTCTTTTCAATTTGCTTGTGTCTACACAGATGCAGCCAGTCCAGGATGCCACCATGGAGATGAAAATCTTATGATTTAGGACCCAACTCTTATTCTAACAAAGCTCACACACTGTCTGAGCCTGTTTAGCCTAAGCCCCATATGGAAAACAAAACTGCAACCCCTGGAAGAACAGTCGGAACTCCCCTTGAAAGGTAAGTTTAGAGGTTGAATCAAATTAAGAGCTGTTTGAAGTGTGAAATAGAGTTGGTGAACAATATTTCCCAAAATGGATTTCGTTAGATATAAATGACTGTATTTGGGACCAATTTTAAATGTGAGATTGGATGAGACCCCAAGGGTTCCATCTTTTCTCTAAGTAATTTATATTCAAGTATTTGACTGGAAAATTGCTTAACAAGAGTTTGTCACTGCTGAATTGCTTTCCTCCTTTCAGTGAGGTCATCTGTAGCATAGACAGTATATATATATATAAATGTAAACATTGGTGAAAGGGTAATTATGTAAACAATAGTATAAAGATTATATTCATATAGTTGAATTAGATTGTTGCATGTTGAATTTTTCTATGTGTAATTTCAATAAAGTTGAACAATTTGAAATCAAACTCTGTATTGGTCTTTTTTCTCTCACTTTTTTATTTATTTGATTCTGTACGTCAGTGATGTTTGCAACTTCGACCTTTGATAAGGTCGAAGTTGGTCCATAAAGAAAAAGGATCATTTTGATATCTTTTTTTTTACCATGAAAGAAATATTGAATATCAATTATCAATCACTGTAGAGTCTGTTTATTTTTGATTATTCTGATTATTCCAGCAGTGGCTGAAGGATTGGGATGCAAATGGTTAAACCCAGCGACCTACATCTGTGGTGTCAATTAGGCGCCTTTGTGTGAGAGCAGTAGGGGGTGTTGAAGCGAGTTGGAGGAGCTGAAGAAAACTCTGGACAATAATACACATTAATACCCCCCCCCCCACACACACACACACACATACGTTGACATACGTTGGTCTAATGTGTTGCAGGGATCACACTTTTGTTTTCCCTGAACAGCCAGTGCAGGCGTTGCCCCAGTGCCCCCCAGTGTGCTCCACTCCTCTGGATGAAATGCACCCCCACCAACAACACTGTCCCCTCGCTGGTTGAAGGTTCCTTCCTCAGCCTTCCTGACTGTTCCTGACCTGAAATAAGGGCCAAGCAAGTCAGGCCGGCATAATCTGTGTGTGTGTGTGTGTGTTTGCATGTGTGCACCATGGCCCTGAAAGAAAGTAGGAGATTATCCCATTCTGTGTGTCCAGTCACCAGTGCAGTATTGACCACACTGGGCCACCCAGGGAGCATCCAGCCAGCCGTGAGATGGCCTGATATACATGCTTACTGGCCATGTTAGATTCCCCCACACTCACCAGGGAGAACGCCGAACCCCACGGGCTGGAGACTTTCTAAAGACACTGGAGTCTGAATGCCGAGTGGCCCAGATGCTCATGCACGCTCACATGCTAACGCACAACCTTTGAACAGTGAGAGGCATTGCCATCAGGTCATTTTCTGTGTCCTGTGAGGCGAGGCGGAGGTCATTGGGAGGGTGGAAAACCTCTTTAATGGTGGGAATGATACCATAACACCTATAGATAGAGTTACGGATCATGTCACATGCAGTCCGTGCATGTGACTCAGAGAGGCCGGCGCACTCCTGATGGCGAATGTGAAGACAAGCGTGAAAAGAAAACGTAGCTTGTGTTTCTTCTCTGTTTTTTTTTTTTTTACTACGTTAGTTTCTGAATTATATTAAAAGTTTTACATTTGACATGTCTTTCTATGTGTAGGGTCAGGATAGGCTCCAGCCCTGCACTCTACACAGGATGAGTGATTCAAATAAGGAAGGAAGGAAGGAATGTCCTCCCAACATCGTTTGAGACACTTAAAATTGAAATTGTGTGAATGTTTTCTATGTTTTTGCTGGTCTCTGGTCACAATCAAGTCAAGTGAAACCTTCAGAGTGTTTACCTCGTAAACAAACATAATTTTTAAATGCAGCCTCTCAGAGTTCATTCAATCTCACCTGTCCGCTATCCACAAACTGCATCCATGAGTTGTTACAGCAGGCCATCGATTCCCTTAACAAACCGTCAGGGGTCGCCTAATTGTCTTTTAATTGCTCAGCTGCTGTGCATAGAGAGTCTTTAACTTCATGGTCTGTTAACATCACAAAGGAATAAACAAGGCAGGGATACACAACGCTCATCAGATGAAAGCAGTACTTCTCTGTGTTAAACTCTGTTCACTGTGTAATTAGTATGGAACACAATAAAGCATTACAAAAAAGATTGTTTTTCCTTGGCAAACTCAATATGATGGAAGAAGGGCTGCCTTAAACAACAGGGTCACTTAAAACAATTAATTTTGTATGAAAAAAGTCACAATTATTTATATCACATTATGAACCCTTGAGAGGTTTTTTTTGCATAAATAAATTCACCCACTCTCTGATTGGCCGGTACATTGTACACTTTAATAACATAAATTCAGATATGCATATTGTCTCCATTACATAATAAGCTCATTTTACACTGACATTAGATTTATTATTAAGCCCTAAATGTTTTGAATGTGCTTTTCTTTCTGTATTCCAGAAATCCTTTTTTCAGTCCTGCAGATGTAGAATTATTGTATCTTTCAAGGCATTACCATTGAAAATGGCATCAAAGAAATACAATACAGCCTTATTAAATATAATCTTTATCCTCTTGTAAAAAAAAAAAGAAGAAGAAAAGAAAGACCCCATTAGTGCGGAATGTTTTTTTACTGAGAACATTCACACAAACACTGCCTGAACGGATTTTAATATACAGCTCTAATTAATACAATGACTTTACAGCTACCATAATGCAAAGCATCAGCTCACATAAAACAGTCCAGTATTAATTAAATCTATTTATTTTAAACTGGAATTATGGGGTAGCTGACTCACCTCATTCATTAAAAGATTAATCCTAAATGCCCAATGAGTAAACATTACAAGGAGGCGGTCTGACCATGGTGGTGGTTTATAAAACAATAAATTAGTTTTAATTTTAGTACACATTTTTATTCTCTATCAATGATTTAAAATCTTAACTGTTTGAGTTTAATAGCATGGTGCATACATACTGAATGGTTATTTAGGCCTCTGTTTCAAGACCAATTACTGTTCCTGACTTAATGAAAGGTTGAATCTGGTAGCATTTGATACGACGCTGGGACTGAGGACTAGTGGTTTGTGAATTTTGTTAAAATCACGTCAATAAAAATGAATGAAAACCAGCATTTGAGTCTTTGTGTGTGTGTGTGTGTGTGTGTGTGTGTCGTCTTCCAGACTCACCTGAACTTGGTAGCTCCTCTGACACTTCATGAAATGTGTTAGCTTGGCCCACAGTGCACACGGAGGACCAGGCTGAGGGTGAAGAGATGCGGTGAAGGGGGTTCGGGTGATGTCAGGCAGTAAGGGGGGGGGGCTGTTTTAAAAAGTCAGCCTGCAGCCTAGTTTGTCATGCTAACTGCTGCGATGCCATTGAATGTGGACACCGGGAGCAGAAGGTTCGCAGGACCCTTGCTATTCTCATGCAAAGTCTCCTCCATCCACCCACCTTACCCCCCCTGCCGCGCACACACACACACACACACGCACACATCCTTTACTTTTGCAGAAGAAATAGATCTTACAAACTTGATCCCTGACGTGAATTTTTCCCCAAAAAGTTATCTTACGACTGTCATCTGCCTTGATTTAGACAAAATCTTGTCATTTAAATAACATAACATGAACTGGCATCTCTCACTGAACATTTCATATTATTTTACTATTTAAATGGCGAGGGCTTTCAAAGAAAATCCTGCCCATCATTCATATGACAGGAAGACAAAGAACAAAAAATTAATTGATATGTAAATGTATACTCTATCAGGTAATGGAAATCATCCCAGGTTTAGAGAGGAATGTATTGCAGCTGCCATTTACACCAATCTTAACTTCTTATGACCTTGGCACTACCATAACAAGCAAGGGCACGTACATTGGTTTACATTTCCAGACTAACTGCGTGAACATAAATTCTATTTTTATTCGTTTTTCTATCTTCTGTGTTGTCCTTACACTTCGGCCTGCTGATGGTCTCCAATGCAAACACCAACAACTCATTTAATGCCGAATCTGTTCAAATGCCAAGTGTTGGAAAGGTCGCGAGCAGCAGGAGCACATGCACGCGCAGATATTTACTCTCTTTTCATTAAAAGAACACTCCATGCAAATAAACCTGTGACCTCCTCCAGCCATGAAGCAGCGAGAACGAGAATAAACCGTGTTTCGCAGAGCATGTGTGTGAATGTGCTGCGATTTATTTGCTCAGATTTATGCACACTAAAGTTTCACAACCATGCAGGGACTGAAGGAGACTCCGTTTGGATGTGTGTATATATGCCCGAGGTGTGTGTGTGTGTCCCTCATATGCACTTGGAGCAGCCTGTATTTGATTGAGTGAAGGCCAATGCAGCCTGAACACTCCCTCTAATGGAAGAGTGGTGCCCAGCAGCTCCGTAATGCACTGACCCCACAGCTTTTACAACGCTGCCAGCCGATAAGTGGCAATATGCTGGATCTTATAAAATTAACAAGAGCGAGGTACGGGGAGAGGGAGCTCTAAGGTTGGGAGAGGAGGACGTTCATACAGCACTTGTAAATATCAGTTAGACGCGTGAAGCAATTACTACTGTAGTTATGATTTCAATTGTTTCCTGGCTTTTTTTTTTTAATGCACGTTTACTGGAAAACATTTACAGGCCTGTTTGTGTTAGATAAAATGTATTTCAAGGTGTTTTTTAATGCTTGTGAATTTATGAAAGATGCCAGAGGGGGCAGGTGCTTGAGAAGCTAACCTTCAAGGTGACAGCAACTGGATACCCAGCCACTGTGGTTTTGTAAGGCTTTCACAGAGGTGTGTTTACTGTACATCACTGGTGCTTTCCTGTGGTGTGGCATAAACAGCATGTGTTCCCGCTCAAACGGCACCAATTTCTCTTTATACACTGGCCTCTTCGAAACAGAGCACCTCTAAAATACAAGCAAAAAAATCAAATCACAATTGTCCCCACCGTCTCACTGCATCTCGGTCTGGTTTATTTGCGAGAGAGGCTTTCATTCTCCTGCGCCTCCCCATGTAACCTCCTCACCTTCATAACGCAGGCTCACGCTAGCTTTGTGGTGGCAGGAAATCTGTATTTGTGTGCATATTCACCTGTATTTGTGTGCATATTCACCTGTATACTGTGCATTTATGTTCCTGTGAACATCTATTGTCTGGCAGTGCTCCAGCAGAGGCTTCAAAGTGAATAATTCATGCAAGATTTGAATACATGCAAATCGTTCACTCCCCTCTCCTGGCACCCATCCAGGTTACCTATGGCAACGGCACCTTCAAGAAATATCTCCTCCTCCTCCTCCTCCTCTTCCCCCTGCTTCTCTCTGGCACCCACCCTCTGACCGTGTACAGAGGGGTATTGCTTCAGTTGTTGCAATACAAGGCTGGGTGGCTGCACACTGTAGGGTGGCAGGATATCCCATAATTCACAGTCAAGGTCATATTGACAGGAAACAATGAAAGATGGAGGGTGGACAGATGGAAGGAGGGCTTCCATCCAGCTGCTTGGACTTGAAGTTCTGGAGCGGCACTCCAGCAGTAGCTGGTGTAGACAAAACACGAGCATGGAAACAGACTGGTATTTATTTCCATATATTTGAACTATGCCACTCAGGAAATAATCCAAACTTTTCAAATATAATTGTTGAATATCAATATATTTTTGACCAATATTAAATTAATTGTAATATTAATGGTTGCAGTGTTGGTGTGTGGCTATGACCATAGCGAGAAAATAATCTGATAGAGGCTTAAAAACGGAAAAATATATATTTTTTGTAATAGATTTTCCAGTAGATGTGACATGCAGAACATTTATTTTTATTTTTTCCTTTAAATCTAGAATTGCTACCAAAATCGGCGTGTTTTTGATGACTGTGTATTCCTTTTTATCTAAATAATTTCCTTTATGAAAAGAAATAAAATAATTAAACATGAAGATGGAGACAAGCGTTTTATATAAAATCACTTAAAAATGTTTCTATAATTTGTCACGTTACTTTAACGTCAGAATATCTTTGTATATTTGTTTTTTAAATAACAATACACAATGTGTAACAATTTTCATTGTGAATTTACTAATTTATTTCCCAATATTTGTTTTTGTAAAAAATGTAGACCAGTCAAGTGGGGAACAGACGTTGTCTCAGTGAGCAGAGGGCAGGGCAGGTCAAGTTCAGGCCATGAGGCGATCGGAAGCTGACGAACCTCCCTGCGGCTCCAGGAGGCGAGAAGCTGCTCAATGCTGCCATCTACTGGTACCGAAGAGAGAGAGGCGCTGTCTCACACGCGGTTCAGAAAGTAGTCATCCAGTTCAGTCTATATTTATGCTTTAATTTTACATCAACATATATATAGTCATGAGATAATACACATCTGTACTTATAACTACGCTTTGAGTGAAATAGCAGCAAAATACAGAAACACTGTTTTAAACATTTCTTCAGTTTTTCCCAATAAAATTAATAATTTTATGATTAAAATTTGAACATTTCCATTACAAATTGAACATATGACATTTGTATTACAAATGTAAAAAACTTGTTTTGCTTGTCACATGCCCCCCTCAAGTGGACAGAAGAACTCACTGCTCATGTTCATGGATGGATTTTTATTATTTGGTTGAATTATCTTGACATCATTGGAAATACTGCATTTTTAAAATGTACATAAGCAGTGATAAGTAGAATTATTCCACCTAAAAGTTATAATTTGGTGCATCTGCTTATTTTACATTTCGGTAAGCAAAACAATGATTTGCACAATGAAAAACTTTAAATAAAAGAAATCCAAATTACACATCACTCCTCCTCCTCGCTGTGGGTGAACATGGAATAGTGCAGTGCTGCTGATCTGATCACCTTCCAACAGACACAACCTCAACATGAAAACATATTGAACAGTTACCAATCCATTTCAAAAACAACAACTGAATTCTCAAGTAATTTAAAATGATCAAAAATACAAAGCTATGCAGTTGTTAAAAATTCTCTCCAAATAAAAAGCACAATTAAAATTACTCTGTTAACACAGGGATAAGTTGAAAGAACATTCAAAGTTTAATAAAGTGCAGGTATTTTATTACATAACACAAAGTCTTTGAAATCCATCAATCAAAAGCATTGCTTCATCCACCTTAACACATTTTAAAAAAGGTGCTGCTGCCACCCCGAACCCAAACCCTGCCAAAGTCATGGCTGTGCAGTCGACAATTGTCAGACGCCTCTTCTTCGTCTCCTCACCGTGCATTGACCCATGGAGGAGCCTGCGTCTTCCACTCCCGTCCAGCCAAACCGGCTGATCATGCACAGCCTCGCTTTTGACTTATACGAGCTGTCCGCCTCACGCCAGCCTCAACTGTTCTATAGCTATTCCTCTGCACTGCCCAGCTCTTTCAGTGGGTGAAGTAACTCCTCTGATGCAATTTAAGCAGGAAGTTTTGCGTCATGTCAAATGTGGATAAGCTGATCCCCACAGCAACGGGCCCCTTAACCCAGTTCATGCTCAGTCCTTTGTACAGTCCACGCATGACTCCTTCGTGTGCGACGATCTCGCGCATGGTCACCAGCATGGTGCTGTACGATGAGCCCGTAACTCCCGCCGTCTGCATGCGCCGCCGTACAACATCCAACGGGTACGAGGCAGATTGTCCAATCAGGCCTGCGCAAGCGCCGAACGCCAGGCGCTCGACCGGGTACGGCTGGGAACGCTTGGTTTTTTCTTGAGTTAGAGAAAGAAACAGGTCATCTAATACCTTAAATGACACTTAACACTGAACTGAATGAGACGAATGTGAAAAGTGCGAATGATACATACCTGTGTGCAGCTTTTTGAGGCTCTCGTATGTGAAAAATGTGATTCCTGCATATGGGATGACGCCCAGGATGGTGGGAGTGAAGCCTCTATAAAGGGTCTTAATGCCTTCCTCTTGGGAGATCCGCACAAAGACGTGCATGATGTTGCTGTACCTTTAATGTTAAAAATAAAAAAAAAGACTTGAAGTACTTGAGTAGATTGCTGTGCATTGCAACGACAGGACAACAAGCGCAGAGAGAGAGAGAGAGAGAGAACGGACTCCTCCGTAGCACATAAGCAGGCGCTTACATTTCCCTGGCTGTGACCGCCATCCTTGCTCGCACCATATCCAACGGGTAGGTGAGCATGGCGGCAGTGGTGCCGGCCAGAGAACCAGCCAGGAAGCGAGGGAAAGGAGGCAGAGCTCTGAAACAAGCAATGAACAATCAATGTGATCAATAATGCTACAGAAATGAGTACAGCCGCCTGCTATATGATGATCCATGATGTTGGATATTTAGATTTGTTGGACTTACTTCCCCTGGTAGCCGTAGTAACCTGCCAGCTGGTTTTTGTACTGCTCATGTGAGCAGAACTGGATGGCGGCGTAGGGCATGACCCTCACCATGGTGGCAGAGTTGCCCCTCCACAGGCTGAGCAGCCCATCCTTCATGTAGTTGCAGTAGATGAGTCTGAAGGCCTCCTGGAGGGGGGGGGGGGGGGGTTACGAGCAGAGAAGAGATGCTCTTCATCAGTTATCAATATGCCCCCCCCCCCCGCCGTCATGTGATGCTTTTGTCTAATGTGCATATGGTTTTTTTAAGAAAACACTATGAGCTGACTGAAACGTTCAAATCAAGGGCTACAACTCAAGACACTGATGTGTATGAAAATCTGCCTGGTTTTGCAACCCGGACTCACCTTAGCAGAGAATCTCTTTGAGGACACTGCAGAACAACGAGAGACACAGTGAGCGTCAGAGTTTAATCACACACTCTTGCATGCAGGCTAAACATCTACTAATAGGATTAGCAAAAGGGTTTAAATAGTTAGTCTGGTGCAAACAGTATTTTCTGTGGAGTGTAACACACACACACACACACACACAGTAGCCCTGTCTGTCTGTAGGTTCCATATTTAGAAGGGAGAGTTATTCTTGCCTTGGAAAATGATCTTGGTCCGATCCAGAGGTGCGATGACTGTTTTAGCTACGGCTCCAGCAAACGCTCCACACAGCAAAGTGTCCAGCGTGGTCCATTTGGGCCTCAAGTCCTGCTTGAACACACACACATTTTGGTTATGTTACACACGTACAAACTGGCACTGAAAATATTGCCATGACCTCACACTGGATCACTGCTTAGCACGTGGACGACGCCGTAGCAGTACAGCTCCCAATAGGTCACTTTAAGACTCACAAATATGCGACAAAACCACAAAACAATATCAGAAGCGGCATAAATACGTGGTTATCTGTCCTCAGAAACATTACTACGTGCAGCAGAGCAGATAAATCCGTTCCCCGGGTGAGGGTCGGCGTGACTCAACGAGAGGTAAAGTTGAAGTGAGTGGGTGCGCTTGTGTCTCTATTTGGGTTCATTCAGACGGAAGGGACAGCCGAGCACGAAAAGCAATCCTTCTGCCTGATAAGAAGAGCATTCGATATGGATCAAGCAGGTTTCACAATTCAAACATGAGCCGAGAACGAACTGTGCGTCAAAACAAAATGTACCTCTCCCTCTTTTTAGCTCAAATGGAGCATGCAGAATATTAGAAAAAGTTTTTTTTTTCTGAAGCCGGAATGCGGAATGAACATTTTTCCTTACGCAAAGTTTTAAATGCGTAACTCTGTTGCCAACATGCAGCTGAAAGTTGTCATTCAAAAGAAACAAACTTTTTACCTTGAAGCGACACGGAAACCATCCCGACACGCGAGGTCTTACTCAATGTCACTTCCTGCATTGCTTTTTAAAAGTAGCCTTGGATTGACATTTACAGCAATGTACTGGGTCAGGCATGCCCTTCACAGTATGCATAGTGCGGGGAACTTATTTCACAATCCCCCCCCCCCTTTTTTTTTTATTTCAAGTCATTCTGCAAGCATGGAACGCTCGGGTGAGTGTCGCTCACACATCTCCATCGTCCTCCAGGATAAACAAGCAGACTCTTAAAGCAGCTTGGACTGTTGATATTCATATTCCTATGGGGCTCATATCTGGCGAGTATGAACACGCCTGTGCCGTGATGTCACCGAACAATAACTAGCATCGGCACAACCGCAATACGTTCAGGCCACGCTGACAGAAGCTCATCAGTTTGTGTGATCAGTGTGTTTGAGAGGTGACAGTATAAAAAAGGATAAAAGAACACACGGTGTGATTTAAAGGGATGGTAAAAAAAAAAAAAAAAATCAGATTCCAGTCACAGAACTCCATGTGCTACAACAACAAGGCTGAAATGCACTACTGCCGGATGAGACGTGGGAGTAACTCACCTTTGCCTGGCCAGGTGGAGGCAGAGGCAGCACGGGGGACTGATGATCGCCCACGCGTTGGGCCATGTGTCCACTTTACAGATGAACCAAATCGGTCTGGACACGCAGCCCGGTCATTCAGGAAAGCCCACTGCAAATCCGCGCCTGGGATGACAAAAGCACGCAAACGAATTAGAATTAGAAAAGACGTTTTATTTACAAACACAACAGCTCTCCGCGTCGCGCTGCTTCACTACCCCCCAAAAGCTCGAGGGCGTGATCCCACGCATGCCCATGATGATGATGAGGATGATGAGGATGATGATGATAATGATGCGCCTACCACACAGCCGAACTGGTAAACTGGGTCTTAAATTACAAACGCGCTCCAATCCGTCGGGACCTTTCCAGCACATAACCGTCCCCGTCTATCAACCATCAGAGGTGAAATTGTCAATTTTTCCGAAAACTAATTCGCGCAGATTAAAAAAAACAATAACAACAATTTAATGACCACACCTAAAATGCCTTAAAAAAAATAAACAAATCGATTCATATTCAGCGCTACACAAATAATAACAATGTGCGTTAATATTAGTTCAAAATGAAAGCGCATTGGGATAAATGCTGCGTTTCGTTACCTTCGTTTATGTGCTGGAGCGCCAGTGCGCAGTCAGTCTGTTCGGAGACATCTCTCTCGTTGGAACTGGGTACTTGCTGCGCGTCTTCTCACGTTGTTGATGTTTGTGAAGCTGCAGCGGGGTTTGTTGTCTAATTACGGACGACGCCTGCGGGAACATTCTCAAGCATGCTGAACCACGCACGCACAGGATTGTTTGGGCTTTTCAGCTGGGTCTGAGACAACATATATTCCACTATTTTGGACTACATTTCCCATCAACGCATCAAGTTAAAGAATGATTTTATCCACTATGGTGACGGAAAAGCCTGCCCTTCTTTACATCCGATTGGCCGTACATGATGACGTCCCTACGTTTTCATTCGCCACACTCGAAGAATTTGGGTACGTGGGCGGGATCTTCGTCAAGATCAGCCAATCAGATGTATAGTAGGGCGGGTCATGGCGTCGCCACAGTGGGATTAGTAAATCTGCGTCCATTTATTTTGGATGTAACCTCGCGAGATGAACTACAGCATTGGGTTGCCAAGTCTGAGATCATGTTTTGGTGATTATTAGGCCAACGATCCTAATTGGATTAAAAGACAATAAATTAATCAAACTGATTAGAACATGTTTACATTATTAATTAAAAATATATCATTTGAAGTGTTACACAACTAACACTAACGTTAAATGAATACTTATAATTCTCTGGATTTCAAAGTACTTCCCGAATTTAGATGGAATTAAATACATATTACACCCTTATTCTTTTAATACATAACATTTCTCAGTGAAACATGAAATCGTTTTTCAAAGGTGAAATTGCATCACTGACAATAAAGTGTTATTCTATTCTATTCTATTCTATTCTATTCTAACTAACTGGCGCTTCCCCAGTTTTCCTAAGTTACTATCGTACTCACGGAAAGCAATCAATTTGTACTCCTTTTTTGTTTAAAAGAAAATGCATTTTACATTAAAACATTCCACCAGGCAACATATATTATATTTAAACGCGTGAAAACTGTTCATAATGCATGACCTGTTTTCGCAGAGGCATAGATGGAGTTGTGTTTTAGACACTTGTTTGGATGTTATACTTCAACAGGACAGTATAAAGTATCGAGACTCTCTACTTCATTTAGAACTGAAGAAACCTCTTGGATGAGAGCTGAAACGTCTTCACCCAAACTTAAACAACAGGTGATTCTTCGTTTATTTGATCTTCGTCATTTAACGCGACCCGGATGACTGAGAACCCACACAGACTTGTTTGGGGGCAGAGCCCGGACTTGGCAACCCATCGATCTGGGCCACAGCGCTGAAAAACTTGTTGTCGTCGGGTAAAATGGCGTCAAACGTAGAGTCCCCGGAGCGCTGGTATCTCGCCCTTTTAGGCTTTGCGGAGCATTTCCGAACCTCCAGTCCACCAAAGATCCGGCTCTGCGTGCACTGTCTACAGGCAGTGTTTCAGTTCAAGCCTCCACAGAGAATCGAGGCTCGGACGCATCTGCAGTTGGGCTCGGTTCTCTACCACCACACCAAGAACAGCGAGCTGGCCCGCAACCACCTGGAGAAAGCGGTGAGGGGGGGACGCTCCGCGCAGGAAAGGACGGGGATGCGGCGGGGAAGGGGACGGATGTAGGCCCGAAGGCGGCGAAAAGAGCGAATGGCGGAAACACTTTTAATAACTGTTTATTCAGGAAGAACACATTTTCGAACAAGCTGAAATGTGTCGTTTTGTTGAGTTTTCACGCCGCGTCGGTGACTTCCCGTCGTTTCTCTGACGCTCACCGAATAAACTCGCTGTGCGGTTCATTAAGATGAGCAACAAACGCCGCTAACACTCTTTGCATGTTTCTGTTTTGCAGTGGTACATTTCTCAACAAGTCCCACAATTTGAAGATGTCAAATTCGAAGCCGCTAGTATTTTGTCAGAGCTCTTCTGCCAACAGGTAAGATCACCTTTTTGGGTTTTAATCGTTGGCTATTATCGATTATTACCATTAAATTAAATTGAGCAGACTCTGTGTGTTGGGGGGGGGGAATATGCAAAGCATGCTGGGTGTTTTATTGTGAACTAAATGTTTTCAGAATCTGGTGGACTCTGCAAAACCTCTGCTGCGTAAAGCCATCCAGATTTCACAGCAAACTCCTTACTGGCACTGCAGGCTGCTGTTCCAGCTGGCGGTATGCATCAAAGCGTGATAGTGTGAAAGATGACCCGATGGGTTTGACATTGTTTATTGCCGTTAAAACAAGAGCCACGAAATTGCAGAAAGCTGTTAAAATGGGGAGGAGTTTTAGACATCCGCATTTAAATTATGATGTTGTTTTTTAGTTTGACTGCCGAGTCCCTTGGTAGTCACAGCAATGTTCTTGGCTCTTTCAGCAACTTCACACTCTTGAGAAAGACTTGGTTTCGGCATGTGACCTGCTGGGTGTCGGAGCGGAGTACGCCCGAGTGGTGGGGTCAGAATACACAAGGTAAATATCTCCGAATCCTGCATATGAATCTAGCGTAACATTTAGAATCTGAGACCTTTTAATGTCATAATTTACCATCTTGGCGATCCTTTTCACCTCAGTTTCTATGTATGTAGGGCTTTTTTTTCTATCCTAAGAGTTATCTCAAACCAAATAAGAGAAACTCTTAACTGCAAATCTGTCCGGTTGCTAAAGTACCTAGACAGAAGGAACAGCTGCCAGTAAACACGGGAGCAATTCTCTGCATTATATATCCTAAATGCAAGTTTTGTTGAACAATTTTTTGGAACATTGATCTACGGTAATCCTTTTATTTTGCCCTGACAAACAACATAATGTATATAAAACATTGCAGTTGCTGCCATTAGGCGTCAATAATGACTTGTGGAAACGCACTTGCCCCGATGTATGCATTTGACTTTCTTCTTCTTTTCAGGGCATTGTTCCTCCTCAGTAAAGGAATGGTGAGTCCAGTTTGTCACGCTCTCTGTCTTATCATCATCATTTTCTCCATAAATAACTTCATAGTGATGCAGTAGTTGGAATCTTTCCGTATTGTGATTATGGTGTTTTCTGTGTCTTTTTTTTTTCTTCTTTTTCTCACAGTTGCTGCTAATGGAGAGGAAACTTGGGGAGGTGCATCCTTTGCTCACATTGTGTGGAACCATAGTAGAGAACTGGCAGGGCAACCCCATCCAGAAAGAGTCCCTGAGGGTCTTCTTCCTGGTCCTTCAGGTCACACACTACCTTGATGCTGGACAGGTAGGAAACCCAGAATAGCGGTTGGATTAAATCATACAGAGTTATTCAAATTGGCTTTATGAACGCAGAAACAATTCATTGACCAATGTGTATGGAACTATTTATTTTTATAAAGATTAGGGACAATAAGGCAGGACGGATTGTGTTGTCATGTCCGTGTTCTTCCAGGTTAAGAGTGTCAAGCCGTGCTTGAAGCAGCTGCAGCAGTGCATCCAGACCATTTCTACACTCCACGATGACGAAATACTGCCAAGCAACCCAGCTGACCTCTTCCACTGGCTGCCGAAGGAGCACATGTGTGTCCTTGTCTATTTGGTAATGACACCTATTTGTTTGTTTTTTTAGGCATACATTTTGCTTAATTTTATAATGTCTCCAAAAAAATTTGCGTATGATGCGTATGATAAACGTCTTGATGTGGAAATCTAGTGCTTTCCTATCAAAATAACTACTTTTTGGTAATGGTCTGTAGCGTCATCACTTACTTCCCATAGAACAGGGGCCATGAGTTTAAAAAAACAACAACACACATTTAGCCTTTAAATTTAGATTTTGTTTAAATATGCTTGATACGTATTTGTTCATGTTCTTTTATCCACTTTAATTATGCTTCTCGCCAGATGTCTTTGGACTTAGAAATAGTCGTCTTCACCAAACTATTCACCTGAGCCGAGTATATTTTCTTCTTTGTTTAATGTCACTGCAAATAAAAGAAAGCCGAACAGATGACGGGGATGCTCTTTGTCTGCAGCTGCAACATTTAAGTTTGACTTCACAGAGTTTTGTTTTTTTATAACTTGCACAGTAGGACAACTTCCGGTAAGTTCATGGTATTTCTTTCCCTGCATTTTCCAGGTGACGGTCATGCACTCCATGCAAGCAGGCTATTTGGAGAAAGCCCAGAAGTACACCGATAAGGCGCTAATGCAACTGGAGAAACTAAAAAGTAAGTTTAAAAATTGTTTTACAAATTATTCAATAATATTTTGGAACTGTTGAAAGGTTCTTGCACCTTGTTTTTGCACACTTTCTGAATTTGATGTACGTGTTTCAGTGTTGGACTGCAGTCCCATCCTCTCTACCTTTCAAGTCATTTTACTGGAGCACATCATCATGTGTAGACTTGTTACGGGCCACAAGGCTACTGCGTTACAAGAGGTATGCTGTTTCTAAGTCCTCTGGTATTTATTGAGATTTTTAAGGTGGCAAAAAAATACCTTGACAGTCCTGGAGCCATTTCAAGCCCGTTTTGTATCATGTCAGAAATCAAATGTCTTTGTTTTTTGACTCTTGCTCTGCACTTTCAGATTTCTCAGGTGTGTCAGCTTTGCCAACAGTCGCCCAGACTATTCACCAACCATGCGGCTCAGCTTCACACGCTACTAGTGAGTCGATGCAAGTAAATCATGTGTCCGTGCCTGAGATGATTCGGGGATGCTGCTCCAATCCAAAGCCAGTTTCAGAACATAGCCACACGATGAAATGTGTTTTTCCCCCACTGTGCAGTGAAAACCAATCTGAGACAAATATTTAAGATAACAGAAACATTTAATAATGAAAAAGTCTTTAAATAGTCTTTAAATCAGAGAAGATACGGATGAAAGTAATACATTTTTCAATACATTGCCAAGTAATACATATTGAATATTTGTTCAGATTATTTGAGAAATATGTAAAATGTAATGTTTTAGAAATATAGACCAATCCATAAATGTAAACTACACAAAAGAGAAATTGTGCAAAAACTTTCAAAGAACAGTTCTGTATTTAGTTACTCTGAGGCCGCCAGATGCCTCATGCACTGTAACTAGCATTGCACAGTGACTTGTTTTGCTGACATCCATGTTGCTCAACGTTGTTCCTGTTGCTCTGCCAGGGTCTGTACTGTATCTCTGTGAACTGCATGGATAATGCAGAGGCTCAGTTTACCACAGCCTTGCGGGTGAGTTCACTGATTTCTCTTGCCTCTCCTCAAACACTGTGTTGGCGCTTATCGTCTTTCTTTTACCCCGCTGCTGCTCGTCTCTCAAACGTGTCTTTCTGATTGTGTCTCAGCTCACCACGCACCAGGAACTGTGGACTTACATCGTAACCAACTTGGCCAGTGTCTATATAAGGGAAGGAAACCGACACCAGGAGGTCAGTTGAGTAATAAATAACAAGCGTGTATTTAAATCATCACAGAGAAAGTAGTAGTAGGTCAATGGGGGTGGGGGTGTTATTATGTTGCGTTGCTTTGTTTGTGTATTTGTGTGTAACTGAACCAGAGATTGGAAAGAAATTGCTTCATGACAAATAAACTGATTGCTTATTGTAAATCAGGGTTGCCATTACATAGCTTGTCCACCAGGGGTCACTGACAAGTTACCGATCGAGCTAGCTTTCTTTTTAAGAGGATGTGACTGAGATGAGTTTTTCACTCATCTCAGTGAGAACCCCGGCCCAAATTTACATACACTTAAGGCATCTGGAGTCACAGTTGCACCAGTGCAATGTAACTGGGGGGGGGGGGGGGGGGGGGGGGGGGTTGTTATCTGTCATGATGTCAATGCTGTAAATATTTTCGGTTTAGATGAGGACTTGTCTGTCATGACTGTGTTTTCATTTATATCTTTTCTACATATTTGGACCAATTGGAAATATGAAAACCAGAGGGAAGAGCATCTCCTATGCAGGCAAATATTCAACCGTGTGAAGCAGCAGCTCCCTTTACTGGGACAGTTAACCTGCTCTATTCGCTCTCTGGCTCAGTCGAACCTTGAACCAAGCAGCTGGCAGTGTAAAGTCCATCGACTGTAAACTTATTATTACCTATTTTTAATCCATTTAGTCATTCGTAGTTTTATGCGCAACTCACCTCCGTCAAGTTTAAGGATATGGCGTGATTGGCAGTCCGTAAACTCGAGGGATGCTTCAGCTATAGGGAATTTCCGTATTTAGATGGGATTCCACAAAGTAATTACATGCCGACACCACTAGGAACGCACTACATTTAGTTTGTTATTGTAATGACTGATTTCAATTGAACGCATCACAACAGTGATGTCACACAACACAGATAAACATGGGCTTAGATTGGCTGGGGCGGGACCCCCACCTGAGGGGCCCGGACTCATGGACATTGAAAGACGCGGACGCAGAGGGCGGCCCTTTGTTCGGACCTGAGACTCACACACGGAGCAGGATCGAACCTCAGCGCTGATATCTGAACCAACTTGTATTGATCTGCATGTTATATAAATATTTTAATCGTGACCAAAATCCTCTTTATTGACCACGCACCCACACGGAGAAGAAGAACCGGGGAGGGTTGAGGAAAACCCTAACACAGCGATAGTACAAAGGGTGGCAAATCTCTACCGTTTTATAGTTTATACCATCCCAACCAACCCTTTTTAATGTATTTCCTGTTTGAATGTCCTCCTCAGCTGTACAGCCTGCTAGAGAGAATAAACCCAGACCATAACTTCCCAGTAAGGTAAGATTAAGTAACATTAAAGCAGTATATCTTATCAAATCTTTTTTTTTTTTTTTTAGGCTAACACATGTATTTTGTTTGTGATGTAGCTCCCATTGCCTCCGCGCTGCAGCCTTCTACATCAGGGGACTCCTGTCTTTCTTTCAAGGACGCTACAACGAGGCCAAGTAATGCAAGCGCTGATAGTTTCATGCGAGCACAACGCCTGCATGCGCTATATTTATGCGTGCTCAATCATTGTGTTGCAGACGTTTCTTAAGAGAAACCCTGAAGATGTCCAATGCTGAGGATCTGAACCGACTGACTGCCTGCTCTCTGGTTCTGCTGGGCCACATCTTCTATGTTCTGGGCAACCACAGAGTAAGACATAAAATGCATGAGCAATTTTCACTTATGAGCTGATTACACTATTTGGCTTTGAATTGTGTGTTAGATTAAATAGGTCACCGGAACAGAACAGTTTGTCCAATCTTGTTAAACTGAGCCCAGATAAGAAGAAAATGTAAGCACTCTGTTCTTCTTCACCCCCTTCGTGCGCCCCTGAGCAGCCAGGGCTTCATTTATAAAGCTACACTGAAATTAATCTCTTTTTTTTTTTTTTTTAAATCTCGACACACTATTTCTTTTAAAATAAATCACAATGACACTGAACATTTTTCCTTATCCAGACCTTGAATCCATAGTTGGGAGGTCTTTCAATTAAGCTTCCACATGTGTTGAGTCTTAACAGTTGAAGGGGGGAAGCATGTTGTCATGGATACCATTGGTTGATTACCGTAACACTCCATCAAGAATGTTTCACAGACACTGCTGTCTAATGGGCCGGAGGACATTAACACACTCTTTGTTCTGCTGCTAGCAGTGTGATTGGCTCATCAAAGCCAAATAATAACTGTACAGTTTCACGCCTACAAACGATCTGAGGTACATTTGGGAGGTGACCCCGCTTGTGAATGATGTCGGAGCTTACACGCCATTCATTCTGTGATGGTTTGCTTTTTTCTCCTTTTTAGGAAAGCAACAATATGGTTGTACCTGCTATGCAGCTGGCCAGCAAGATCCCTGACATGTCCGTTCAGCTCTGGTCTTCGGCTCTGTTGAAAGGTACGCGGGGGGGGGTTTGGCTCATGATTTTTACCCCCGTTTTCAGGGAAGCTCCAGTTTCGTTGCAGTTTACTGAGGGACTACATCGATTGTTGACTTTGCACAAATGTCCTTTTCTACAAAGAAACGCGTTGTAGCTGAGGTAACGCTTTGGCTTTATGTTGCGCCTGCAGACCTGAACAAGGCCCTCGGGAACACTATGGATGCTCATGAAGCGGCCCAGATGCACCAGAACTTCTCCCAGCAGCTGCTACAGGACCACATTGCTGCATGCAGCCTCCCCGAGCATAACCTCATCAGTGTATGTGAAACAGATTAGCACGGTCTCAAAAGAGTCTCCTTGCGTATCTTTTCACGCTCGTTTTTCACTCTGGTTTTGCAGTTGAGTTGAGTGTTTCTCTTTTTCTTTTTCCAGTGGACCGATGGCCCGCCTCCTGTCCAGATCCAAGCCCAGAACGGCCCGACCACTAGCCTTGCAAGCCTGCTATGAATCTGACTCGCATATGATGGTAGCTGGCACGTTATCATTCGGTGGATTGATGCCTAACAACAACCTGCTCGCTGACCGCTGTAGCTGAGATTTTAGAGGACTATTTGCTTCTCAAGGATCCTTCCTGGTTATCTACTATCACTTTTAAACAATTTGCGACTATCTCACGTGCGTTTCACACTCTGATGACTTGGATAGTTACAGGGTGAGACTCTTGATAACAGTAGGAAAGGACAAATGGTGACATAAAAGGGCTTTTCCCATTTTGGGGGGAAAACAAGTTGGCAGGTAGTAACGAAATGCAGAGGAAATTAATTTATTCATGATATTTTTGTAACTGTACATATTTTACATCTCGCCTTTTTTTGTACAAAGCTTTTTTTTGAGGGGGCCATGCTTGGAAGTTACTGATGTGAAACCACCTGTTCACTATTTTGCGACCTGGGTTGTTAAGAGTAAAATCTTGTAAGCTAATTTTTAAAAACCCACATTCAAAAGAGTAAAAGCCTCTTGTAATATATGTTCACACAGTTATAAGTTGAAAATGAAATTGACATTGTACTTTATTGTATTGGGAGAATTTCACAATCCACAGTGTGCAGCTACTCTGCGGACCAGGGTATGCCTTTACGTTTGTTGAGGAGCAATTTTGAAGTGCTTGTGCATTTTATTATTTGGTGGCTTTGAGGAGGATCATCTACCCTTTAAAGCAGCATATTAACCTGATGTCTTTTGCTGTTCATGTATTAATTTCCACAAATTAATAAGACTTGTTGAGGTTACACTAATCTACAGATGGAACAAAATTTATTTTTGTTATATTTTATTTTCTCCTCATAGTTCAATTCAATGGTTTCTTTGCAGTATGTTTGTATAGACTCGCCACTCGTTGAACCTTTGTTGTACAGTGACATTTTATAAAGTCAATAGAGTAAAGTGTGATATGTATTTTTTAGCGATCCTGTGTAGAAATTTCAATGCTTTGGTATTTAAGGTACTCTTTATGGACACAGTTTAAGCGTGAGTACTAGCCATATTCTATCCAATGCCTATGTTTTTAATGCTTTCATTGTTATCAATAATTTTCCAATAAAAATACAATTGAAATTTTTTAATTCACTGATCGGTTTGTATTGTTATCTTTTTTCTTTACTTGTTTGCAGTAGAGGCAGTGGGAAGCTGTTCTAAAATCAGCCTTTAGGTGGCGCCAAAGTTTTCAAGTGTGTATGTAATTGCGTTTCATAAAGATAGAATATGTAAAAATCTACGTTTTGGGGGATATACACTATTAGAGATTAAAATCCTACTTTAAAAAAACGCTATATTTAGTGCACCTAAATTGTGTGGTATTCATTGCACCACCAAAAGTTACATACTTACATTTACCAACATGTTTTTAAAGTTAGTGTTTGTTCTTGTATTTTAAAATGAGTTGAATTTCAGGTGTAATGTTCTCTAAATAAAGGAGCTATTTAATAAACTAGCTCCACATAAAAAAAAAAGTGAAGTTCTGACCTGTTAAAATAATGTAGTGTTGTGAAATGTCAGTGGTACTAACTAGTCTATTTTGTGTTTCTTTGTAACCAGCTGCCACCTGTGGGATGTTGTGTCTACATAATGTGACAAACCTTAAATTGTGTTGTGTACTCATGTTGTCCACACCTAAACTTACCATATAGAACCAAAACCATAATTAGGATTGCTTCATTCTAACAAAACACCTCTTGGGGTGACTCCCTGCTGACAGCATAAAAGTCCTGGTCTTGTTTTCTATCACACCTTTCTGGTGGTCAGAACTAAGAAGATAAATGTGACTAATTCCACCAAATTGTGACGAAACATTATATCCCTGGATTGAACATCTACAAGACCACATTGCGATTCAGTGCGGATTTCTAACAAGACAGTCTAAACAGGTTTGCAAGTGTGGAAAAAAATAAGGTATTACTCAGCTATGAGGATGAGGACTGGAATTCAAACAGAGCACCATGTCACAAGCTGAGGCCAGAGCAGCGGCTTGGCATGTTACAGAGTGATGTATTCTGGCTAATCCACATGACTGTGCCCTGAGTGTCCTTCAGGAGCAGACAGACTGAAGACAATAATGTCCCTCAGAATAAGACAATGGCTCTCAGGACAATGAATGTAGGCTTTGAACCAACATTATGAACTCCTGTCTCTGTTGACTCTGCAGGACCCTCTGTGCTTACAGCAATGCCCTTAATTGAAACTTACACTGTACTGTCTACTCTGTAAACAATGATATACATATTATTCAATTCAAAAAAACAATGCTTTTTTTTATTTTTTATTTTGTGTTTGCCTAGCAGATATAAACAAGAGCTGGTGGGTTTCTGTCACAAACAACATTGCCAGGTACATGTGTATGTAAAGAAAATCTAATGCAAATGCAATAAATAAAGTCCATACTCACTCTTGTATCTTCTGGGGTTAACACTGCCCAGACACAAAAGGAGACTGGACTTTGTGCCGATATCATACATGTCAATATGGGACACTCATTTAATATAATTGTAAATATGATATTATAAATGTGACATTAGCCATTAATAAAATGGTGCAAAAGCAAATTTTCTATAAATTGGGGACGCTTAAAACCTATTCTTATTCTTCTGCAAAAACTACATGTATTATTTCATTTTTATATTGTATATTCTTGAAGTCTGCCCACTACACTAACAGGAACTGACGCGCAGCTAAACGTAGTAAAATCATTTTCAATGAGTAAAATGATATGGTCTCATGTTCTGTGTTTATTTTATACCTAATTAAAGTTTATTTATGCAGGACAACTTCTAATGGCATCGCGTTGTTGTTACTCTGCTTATATCGAAGATTACTTCGATTGATTGTTTACACAAACACGTTCGCCTTTTATCTCAGCAGTGGGAAAGTTATTATTTCCGAGGTACAGAGAACGCAGCATGACGCCGCCTGTGGTGGCTCATTACATTATCAAGCAACTGGAGTGGCAGCGGACAGAACAGAGGGGATCCCCGGGATATTTTCACCGAAGCCAGCTAAATACTCAATCACCAAACGCCTGAAATTCGCGGGGGGAACTCAGCGAAGCTCCTCCTAGACTCCGTAAGTTCGCATGTTTTTTTTTGTCATACCAATTAATCCAATGTTTTTAATTTCAATTAAATTAATGACGACGAAAGGAAGTTTGTCTCTCGGTGTTAGCCAAGCTAACGTAAATTAAGCTAGCTAGCATAGCTTGATTTCAGCTAACACGCAAGGTAACTATTTGTGTGGCGCTCGGCTTACACACATACACCTAGCACGCACGAACTGGGAAGGAAGAACCGCTTTTAAAGTTGAGGAATATTAAAACTAACTTCACCGGCAAACTTGTATTTGGGATGCTCCAGTAGGAAGACGTAATGTAAGTTACCCATTTAATACTAAGAGTCGATGTAAATTAATTAAACTCTTGTACGCAAATTGCATTTTCTGTATGTAATTAACGCTTAATTGTTGGTGAATAAATTTAGCAACTGTCTGTGCGGGGTGTCCAGGGAGGTAGCCTTAGCAGGCTAGCATAGCTCTCCGACTAGCCTTTTAATATTAGCAGCTCTGTGATGTGTTCGATGTCATTGTCTGGTGTGTATCGCTATTCGGACGCGTACAGACATCCAAGCTAAATATCACAATCACTATTATCATGTGCATAGGTGCATATGTTCCGGTGTTCAGAGAGTTTAATATATATATATATATATACATTTGTATATTTGTAAACGTTAATCACCACATTTGGTTATTAGTCCGTCTGAGCCACTGGTTGTGTAGCCGGACAGATGGACAGGTTGTTGTTGGCAAGCCAAGTTAACGTTAGCATGAGATTAGCTTGTTGTTGTTGATGGGTTAGTTGAAAATGGGTAGCTATCCTTTTGAGCAAAGTTGATCCAATATAACATGTGAACGTTATAACTAAGATAGTCTGTTATTACTAAGCCGACTGTTGTTCTTCACCGTGGATGTGTATGATTATGGAGTTATAAGACAATGATCTCAGAACTTTGATTAGCTCAACCGTGAAAAGCCTTTCTGTGGAGGCGTAATGGTGGACGGTGGTGCCTCCGTCTGCTTTGTAGCGTGTTCTTTAACCATTTCCCGGTGAAGTTATTAATTGTTGGATGCTGCTTTTGTGATTGTGAGATGTATTGCGTCTCAGTGTTAGGTTATTATTTTTGTATATCCCCAACAACTCTCATCAAGATCAATCCTATGAGACTGGCTGGCTGTTCTCACCCTTGACCGGTAATGGTGGACACATGTCACTTTGCATTTCATCATGGACCCTGGATTTGCCTCAGGAGGTGTACATCTTACGAAAATCTTTCCAAGGGTGATTTAACTGGATAGGTATGGAAAGAGATCCCACCATATCCTGGTGCATCAGTATTTAAACACGTCTGTGTATGTCACAGGGTTAAATTTATCTTGATTATTGTCATCTTTGGTCAATATTTCATATTGGACATTTTTTATGCAGGTCACTCTTTAAGGACTTTAATCTCATGAATATATTTTCAGTTGTGTTGAGTAACAAGTTGTGCAGTTCAATTTAGTTCTTGAGCTATTTGTGTGCATGTTTAACAACCTGCAACATTCAGTTGATTTAAACTAGACTGGAAATGGAAAGCATTAGGAGAGCTCAAACCTCTGCCAAGCAGCTCATTCCCCTTTGTTAGTTTTATTAATTAGTTTCAGCCACAACTTTTTGTTGTTGTTTTTTTTTTAGCTCAGTGAAAAACAAAGACCTCAACCTCATATCTATGTAAATATGTCGTTCACTAGTGGGTCATTTTATTAGTGGTACTGATGTTTTATTTATTTTCACTTCATCTGACTGTTCTGCTCAGCTGCCCGACTCGATGATCCTGCAAAATGTTTCTCTTTGTGTACAATTAGAATTTCATCAGTATTTTAGATGATGTTGGAATAAACAATGGGCTTTTCCATGTAAACATGAATCCTGAGTGCAGCTCGAAATCCTGTCTTTGTGTCGGTGACAGAGTTTCACTGGAAATCTGGCTCAGTCAGCTTTGACAAAGTGAATCCAACCAAACGGTTGGGAAAATCAAGTTCAAATGGCCTTCTATCCACCCTCCACAGTTCTGGTGTGGGAATATTTTTGGTTTAAGATGAATGAGAGAGAGAGAGAGAGACCATTTAGATGAAGAGGCTAGTATTTCAACAGTGGCTAGAAAGAAAAAACAAAAGTGGCGGTACAACCACGATACTCATCCAATCCCATCTCTATACCGCTGTGTCTGCCAACTGTTGAGTTTATCTTGACCGGTTTTCAACATTTTCCTAATGTTACAAAACTGCTGATATTGGCCCAGGAAATGTAGAGGAGGCCGAGGCACAGGTCAGCCGAACAAAATGGAGGTGGGATTATTCGTCTTTAGAAGAGGTACCATATACATTTTTCTGAGCGTCATTGTAGTTTTAGTTTTTATTCTTGAATTTTGAGAACATGTTTTGTGCACCCCTTCTTTGCATTTTGTTTTTTGTTTTTTGTTTTGAGGCTGAATAAACTACAAAAGGATGAGCAAAGATGATCTGCTGCGTTTGAGTTTCATAGGTTGGATATAATTTGTGTAGCTTGTCACATTGCTGAAGAAGAATCCAGGTGGAGCCGTGTGCACACATTATCTGAGTGTGTGGCTGTGGCACTAACACACACACACGCACACACACACACACTCTGTGGCAGATTCAGGGTTAAAGGCTTCCATTTTGTTAGGTAACACCCTAATGGTCTGATCTGTCAGTGGTGTTAAAATGGCAGGGGCTTAACCCTTTGCGTTCGGGACACAACCAGTAGAGACACACACTCGCGGCGCTGACCGAGCGTACAACAGAACAGCTGGGAGGGGTGGGAGGGGTGGGAGGGAGAAGGCACAAGTGAGCGAGTGAGAGAGTGAAGACAAGGAGGCGTATTTTTCACTTGGGTACAGTCAGATTATGTCTCTGTTAACCACATGCATTCTGCACCCTTCTCCCTCCCCCATCCATGGCACCACACCTCAGATGGGAGCCTGCCCCGTCTTCGCCCAGTGAGCACACATTAACAGACGTATTAGTTTTGGTTTCTTTTGCTTTTTGACAATACGCCAAAGGACAAGACGTTAACTCGTCGGTACTAAAATTATGTTACCAGAACAAAATGTATAAATAGGAATGAGATTGAAAACGGTAGCTCTGAACACAAATGTTGGCGAGTTATACGTAATCATCCTGAAGATTTCCCACTAAGATATTTGGTAGTTTGAACAATTAATTAAAACATGATAAGGGTCTGTCTTTTATTGGGCAAGAATAACACATACTTGCATAGATTTTACTGGACGGAATAATTGTTGTTTCTTATTAGTAGAAACTCAAAGGACACTATTGGAAAGCTTCAGTTATTTTTAAATGGCTGTTAATGTGTTGGCTTTCTTGGTCGAATCTCAGTGGAGAAGTCATTAGAGCAGCCCAGATGAGTGTTAACCTGGGGACGAGCTTTAACCATTGATCTTCCCTCTGTGAGGAACTGGACAATGGACGACGTCGACAAATGAAAACTGTAGTGTCGGTTCAGGTCAAGAGTTCCTTTTGCTTTCTTTCATTGAAGTACATATTCTCATGCCATCTCACAGGACAGGACATAGATCCAATATTTTCTTCATGCACCTCATAGACTGTGTGACTGATGTTAGCCCTCACATAGAAATGTAATTGATGTTGTTGATTTAGGAAAGGCATATTTGCTTTATAAGGCCTATTTACATAGCGATCATGTAAGGGTGCACAGTTGAGGCCCATCTATGAAACACACTGTGTTATATATTATATTATACTATATTACTATATTGGTAGTTTTTGAATGTATCAGTGACTTTTTGAAAGCAGGTCGATGACTGATGTTTTTAAACATACAATGTCAAACTCTACTTATGATGGGGCTGTGTTGATGATGGCTATTAAGTAATGGATGTCCTCAGAGGTATAGCATGTAAATATTTTTGAATATTAATATTCCATTATATAAATGTACAAATCCCCCCAAATTGCTGTAATGTTATCCCATGAATTAAGGGGTTTTTGTTAAACAATATTTCTGCAATTTGTTCTTTCTAAAGCTTTCTTCATTTGAACGTGAACACACTAAATTAAAATTCTTAAATGAGTACGACAAATATGGTTTAATAATGGTTTATTTAGTCCTATTATTTCCATAATTGTTATAATGGCTTTTCTTTCTCTTTAACTGTTTACATGATCTGGCCTCTTCTTGCTATTGTTGACTGACAAACCCACCCCTTACCTATTAGCCGCTATGTTCCTTCTGAAAATATCTTCCTCTACTACCACGAATGACCCACCTACCTGCCCGGTAACTTAGCAGCAGTGCATTCAGCACATGAAACATTGAATTCATGATGTAATCCCTTTCTTCAGGGAAAAGAAAAGTTGCCACGTGTCTCTAGATCTGAAACCAGCAACCACAGCTGTCCTAGTAACAAGCAGGGCTGATGCTGCATCATTCAGTGTTTGTCAGTCAGTTTGTAAGTCACTTGGTTCAACTTCACCATGACACTATTGCAACTACCATTTCTAAAATCTTGCAGGGTGAAGCAATGTTTTTGAGGCGTCGTGTGTGTGGTTTATGAATATGCACACGAAACGCCACATGCAATCCATCGTTTCTGTAGGAACTTGTCTTGCACTCATTGCAATAGTTAATTCGTCCTAACCCGGACCCTGTATAGGATGGGTCTATATTCACCCATCTCCATCCACTTCTTTTCTTTTACCACTCTGCCTCTCCAGGGGTTTGATCTGTGCCTTCTCTCACAGACCTGTTTGAACCAGCTTTCAGGGAAGCACTGTTTGTCTCTCATGGACTCTTGGGATACGGTCATGTGGAGCTATCATGATTCCCGTTGGGTTAGAAAGATAAAGATCATTTTGTGAATTGGATATGCAAGATGGTGTGTATGCAAATGTAGGTTTCCTTTACCCTAAGTAATGCATTAGGTATTCATATTAGAACTCTTAAACACGCAGTTGTACACATGTTTAATCTTTGTATTTATAAAGATAATTAAAATATATATATAAATATTTAGTCTGATGGTGCCTTAGGGCTGAGCAATATTGCTTTAGAGTTGACATTTTGTTCATTAAGGTGGTTAAAAAGTCAAATATCATACTAGAAATTTCTGTTGTATGATTCAAAGGAAACTCGAAATGTTCTCAATTTTTTCAGGAAATGTCGGTTTGACATTTCTAAATTAAAGTAAGGAGTGATTTACGGATGCGTGCACACACTTTTATCAGTTTGCTATGTCCTCTTGCATTTCATGCTTTTTTTTACAACAACCAAAGCAAGACTTACTATTCTCCAAACAGCCTGAAAATGATCAATGTTTGTTAAACTGATGAAGTTCTCCTATAAAGCCTTTATTTTGTAAGGTGGGGCCTCCACCCAGCTTGTTTGTCCAGCACATCCCACAGATGCTTAATTGGACTGAGACCTTGGGAATTTGGAGCCAAGTCAACACCTCAGTCATATTCTCAAACCATTCCTTGGCCATTTTTGCTTTGTGACAGGAAACATTATCCTGCTGTCAGTGAATACAATTTCCATGAGAAGGGTTAGGGTTCCTTTAGTCCTGCGGTCGCTCCTTCATTGGCCTCTCTGTCCAGGGGTTGGGGACTGCTGCACTAAAAGTTATTTTTATCAAAATGATTTTGGGTATTCTCTTTTGCATGTTGCCACCATTTCAAATTGGCCTCTCTCTCTTTTCAGGGCGAGAGCAGCCATGTCAGAGGAGGCGGTGCGTCAGACACGCAGCCAGAAGCGGGCACTGGAGAAGGATCATGCAACTAATGTGGATTCCTTGGAAGACGTGGATAATAAAAGGGTCAAGCTGGAGAAGGGTGATGAAGCTGGAGCGCCGTTGGCCCTGGTTGAATCTGAACCCGAGGGTGTCGAGATGAAGAGTGAGCAGGCTGCAAAGGTAGCATCAAGCATCCTAAAATCTGGGGAAGTAAAAGCCACGATTAAGGTGGAGGTACAGACGAGAGATGAGCCTGTCGACATGAGCACATCCAAAAGGTGAGATGATGAATACTGGAAGAAAGTTCATTCCCTCTGGCACAAACATCACCATGGACTCATGGGAGAAGTGATTAGGTGGTCAAAATCACTGCGACCTCACAAAACAAGCTTTGTCCACCACTCATGAATTCATATGCGAGATTTCACACAAATGTCCGTTGTGATAAAATGAAGTGATTCTGGTGGATGTGGACTGGACTGCTGGCTGGAGACTGGTCCTAAGGGCACTGCCCAGGTGCCCTTGAGTAAGGCACCGACCCCTCAATTGCTCCAGGTGTGCCGATCTGTGACTACGCAAACACCGACCCTGCCAAATGAAAGATTCAAGTCTTCTTTCATCAGGAAAAAAAAAGGTGCATTTGTACCAATTTCCATTCTGGAGTTATTGGCCCTTGAAGAGAGGCATAATTAAATTTCAAACCTAATTGACGCCTTCAGACGGCAACTGGCAGTGAATGAGTTAAGTTACGGCTAACTGATCTTTAGTGATCTTGCGTGGTGAAAGGATGTGAATGGAAAGCAGGACTTCACATTCACAACTGATGCGTACGTAATAGTTTTCATGATTTCTCATGAGTTTGTTTGGAATCTTCTTCAGGGTTATTAATGCTGTACGCCAAAGTTTTCTTGCTTGCTCGGTGTGTGGTTGTGTGTGGCGACGCGCGGTTTGGAGTTTCGTGCTTCTGCCGAACTAAAAGCTGGCAAGAGCTCTCACTGGACTGGTACAGGAAGTCGCTGTGCGGTTGCCGACGGCCTGCCCCCATTTAAAAAAAGTTTAAGACTCCTGAGGCCTGGACTCCATTTTCTCCCACAGCAGCACCTGAACTCTGCCTCACACTTCACACAAAATGAAGGCTATGTGTCACAAACTGGTTCCAACTGGCCGTTGCCATGGTTTCCACATTGGAAGGAGCAGTGGAAGGAAGGAGGGGTGGTGGGTGTGTCACATGACCACACAGAGAAATGCATGATGTCATGTGATGTGTTTGGTAGCGGAATAAATATGTGCACTGATGTAATGGCAGTCAAAGTGTAGCAGGGAGGTGACTAACCTGAAAGTGCTTTGGCTCCGTTTATGGTCTGTCGAGGGTTACCTTTGCCCCCCCCCCCGTCCGGTGATAAACTTATGGGTTCAGATAGAAGACGTAGTCTGTGGGGGCCAAACATGGTAAATTATGAATGGAATGAAATGCAAGCCAAAGATCCCATGCAGAAAAATACAGCAGCGGCTGGATTGAGCATGTCTTGAATGGGTTCATGTATAAATCAAGTGTAAGGGAGTAAGAGCGATGGGTCCTCCTCCTGAGGTGATTTGAATGGTTCATTCTGTCGGCGTTTGAACAAATACGGTCCAGGTCTGCTGCATCTTGATTATTTTTGTTAAATTAAAGTCTTCTGTGGCTTGAAATGGCACCGAGCTGTGTTGCTGTGTTCCATTTTGAATGGCCAGTCCCATTCCCCAAATAAAGACTGATTCAGCAATCCTATAGCGGGGGGGGGGGGTCGGTGTGAAACCGTGATCTGAGGAGCCGAGGCACGCTGAAACACTCGGCCTTACGTAACCCAAATGGCTACGTGTTGTGACGCTTGTCTAAGCTGTTCTCAATGGTACGGTAGCAACCATTATAACCCGGGTCATGCAGGTTATCAGAGATGCTGAGGCAGCTCATCAAGAAGTCTCTTTTTTGAGAAACCTTATAAAGCTTCTTCCTTCTGCGTTGCACGTGTCCGAGATGCTCGATCATGCTACACGTGCAGAATGTAAACGGGGGAAAGCTGCTGCCTCTCGATGCTTCAGCTGAGCTTTAGGAGGGTAATCCCTCTTAAAATAGCAGTATGTGAAAAGCACAGCGTGTCTGACATCTTTCCAGATTTGATTGAAACATGTGTAGACGGCCCTTTTTCTGGGGGTAAAAATATGTCCTATAAACAAGGTATTTAAAAGGTTTTTTAAATACCTGGGAAAATACCACCGACAATAGGTTCCAGATTTGAAAGATTTACTCATCTAGCTTCATAATGTATCCGCTACATAGTTACTTTCGTTTAGGTGACCTTGTTGAACTAAAAATGCGATGCCAGTTGGACTGCCGCTGGAGAGGATAGCGGAGAAACGTGTCTGGCGTGCGGTTAAACGTTTGAAGAACTGGGTCAGTGAGTTTGAGTATAAAAGATGAACAAGTCACTCGGGGTGGGGGAAGGGTGTGTGAAGTGGCAACTGAGTGATTGACTGAGTTGGAGAGAGAATATACACAATAGGTTGGCTCCTGGCCATGTATTCCCCCCCCCCCCCCCCCTCCCCCCCTCGCTGTCGCCCTCCCCAGTGTCTCCAGCGGACCTCCGCTCTCCTCTGCTTGGGACTCTGGTGCCGGCAGCTGGGAGGGAGGGAAGAGCTGAGGCCCAGGCTGCGCCGATCGGGCTAGGCCACAGGCCTCGTCTCGGAGGTAGGGGAGGGGCCGAGGCCTGTCTGGGTGGCAAACTTGAAGTCCTGAAGACTCTCGCTCTGTGTCTGGACAATGACAGAACTTAGAATGCATGTTATATTTCATAACGCCGAATTTACTTCAGCCGCCCTCCACCAGTTTTCTTGCCGCACAGACTTTAATTTTTTAATGCACCATCCCTCAGGACCTGACAGGATCCCTGCAGATTCGTTCTTCACCACTCACTGTAAAATTAATACCCCCCCCCCCCCCCCCCCCAACGTCTTATCGCCACCCCTCCCCTGATTGATGCAAACGCAGCTCGCCGTTTGTCGCCTTTGTTCCCTTTGCGCCTCAGGAAAAGCTGCATAACATTTTGAGGCTTTGAGCCGTTTCCTCTCAGTGGAAATAAAGAATAGCACCCGAAGCAGTTCTGTTTCTCGTTGTCGGCGAACGTCTTTGGGGCGTGCGTCGGACAGCAGAGAGCGGGAGGTCGTGTCTGTCGATGTTACCTCATGCTGGAGATAACGGGTTGTTTGGACGTTCCCCTGCCGCCATTACTCCATTATTGATCTCTTGGTTCTTCTTGTGTGTCCATTGTGTACTGCAACAGGCCTGCTGAAGTCATGAAATGCTGCCATCTATTGGATGTAACGCATAACTACGGTGTGGCTTTCTAAACTGAACTCGTGTTCAGCTTCACTGAATGATGACGAGCCTTTCCTTGTCTGGTTTCTCCTCCCAGTGTCATTAAGAAAGAGCTGCAGCCGCCGTCACCAGATGATGTGATTGTGTTGTCGGACAATGAGCCCTGCAGTCCCCTAATGAATGGCCACTGCTTCACGAAGACAGACACGGATAAACTTGTGGTGGGGAAACAACTTTGCATACAATCCTAAATTATTTATATATATATATATATAAAGGCACACACGCCGGTATTCGAACACTGCTAAATCTTTCCCCGTGATTTTTCATTAATAGAAGAGTTCTCCTGAGGAGAGGGAGCGCTTTATCAAACAGCTGAAGGAGGAACTGAGACTCCAGGAGGCCAAACTGGTGCTGCTGAAGAAGCTGCGACAGAGCCAGATTCAGAAGGAGAGCGCAGTGCAGAAGGTAATGACCCCAGAGGAGTGCTGATGGTAAATCATTGTCTCTTTAGAGCAATGATCTTTAAAACCCACAACAGATATGTAATATCTAGGTTCTAGTTCCACTTTGGGGACTTTTAAACGACACTAATCCTTGCTTCAAACAACTTCATGGCCTAATACTACGCCCTGTTCTTCTAGGCTGGCTCCGTCGCTACTCCCCCCCCTCTGGTGAGAGGTAGCATCTCATCAAGCAAAGGAACCCTACAGGTAGTTACTGCAGTTCGCTGGTTCTCGTTTGAGGCGGAAACCGATTGTTGGCTGGCGGGCGTTTTACGTACACAAAATCAAATGCACTGTGTTAACAGGTGACGGGTCGAAGCTCGGGCACGGTGATCCCCCCTCCCTTGGTGCGGGGTGGGCAGCATGTCCCGTCCAAACACAGCGCTCAGATTGTCATGCCACCCCTGGTCAGAGGGGCGCAGGTTAGTTGTACAAGACGCTGTTTAGATGCCAACTGTCATTCAAGCCCACATTTGAAAGGTAGTCGTTTGAAGAGCTCCTAGTTAATTTCTGATTTTTTGTTCACCTTGCTCGTCCCCTTCATGCGTCGGTGATCATTGCCTCTATGTGTGTGTGTGTGTGTGTGTGTGTGTGTGTGTGTGCTGTCATCAGACTATTGTAATGACTCCCCAGCAGATGGCCAGTCTCCGTCAGCAGCAGCAGCAGCAGCAGCACGGTGGTTCAGGACCCCCTCCGCTTCTGCTGGCTCCCAGGGCTTCTGTGCCAAACGTCCACATCCAGGGCCAGAGGATCATTCAGCAGGGACTCATCCGGGTGGCTAACGTGGCTAACAGCAATGTCATGATCAGCATCCCTCAGGTGATGACGCTACACGTTAGTCAGTAGAGGTTTCATAGTCACTCGAACAATTTCATTCTCATTTGGTGAGCTGGTTTCTGTTATGTTTGTGTTCAGGCCTCTTCAAACAACTTAAAGGGCTCTTCAGTGTCACCAAACTCTACGGTCAACGACTCCCCGGCGAGTCGGCAGGCAGCTGCTAAGCTTGCGCTGCGTAAGCAACTGGAGAAGACTCTGCTGGAGATTCCCCCACCAAAGCCTCCTGCTCCAGAATTCAACTTCATGCCTTCTGCAGCCAATAATGAGTTCATCTACTTGTTGGGCTTGGAGGAGGTGGTGCAAAAGCTTCTGGAGATGCACGGCAGGGGTGAGGAGATCTTTGCGCAAACAGAAGGCATGTAGATTGAACGGTAAGATAAACATCTTTATGCATTTCTTGTATAGGAAATGTGGGCCCGTCTGCAGCCATGGCCGGCGCCATTCTTAAAGAGCCGTACACTTGCTCCCAGTGTAAAACGGACTTTACATCGCGGTGGAGAAAGGAGAAGGCCGGGACCGTCCTCTGTGACCAATGCATGTCGTCCAATCAAAAGAAGGCCCTGAAGGCTGAGCACACCAATCGGCTGAAGGCGGCCTTCGTTAAGGCACTCCAACAAGAGCAAGAGATTGAGCAGCGTATCCTCCAGCAGGCGGCCTCCTCCTCTTCCTCCTCTGTCTCTAAGACCAACTCATCCTCCTCCCCCTCTTCCTCACTGTCCAAGAGTGAGATGCTGGTCTCCCAGCAGTACAAGCAGGTCCGGGCTGCTATGCACCACAAATCTGTGGCTGGCCACCACTCCGCCATGAAGCAGGTGAGCGTTGCGTTCGGTCCATGATGATGGTTCTGTCTTTAAAACGTAATTTCCGATATCAGCGGCATTTATCTCCCCGTTCGTTTGAACTGCAAACATGTCACGGCACGTCCCATCAACGCGTCTCTTCCTGCAGGGTCACCTGTCTCACAGTCTCCAGTCTGCGATGGGCTCTCGCGGCATCGCCCACTCATTCACCTCCTCTCAGCTGCAGAGCGCCGTAACTGCAGCAGCGCTGGGCAGCAGGCAAGGTAAGCATGCCGCGGCGCGGCTGCTGCAGCAGGGGGCAAAGGTCGGCGGTGGCGGCAGCAGCGGTAACCAAGGCAACCTGTCCGCATGGAGGAAGCAGAGCAGTGGCAATACAGGTAAGATGCGCGTTAGAAGAGGTCAGGCTGGGTCCTCTTTGTAGTAATCGCTAACATGGCGACGTGAGGGAGTCTTCAGGCTCTGGCTTTAATTTTAGAATTAATTTCTAGTTTTCATCGTTTTATTGTCCTTTTTATTGGGGGTGAAATACTTTCACTCGTCTTCATCTTGAGCCTCTTTCTACATCAGTGAAATGGCTTTTTGGTGTTTCGATCGCCAGCGTACTGAACACGGATGTTTTGTTTCCTCACAGGTGTGACCATGGCCTACGTTAACCCCAGTTTGTCTGCCCACAAGAGCACGTCTGCTGTTGAGCGTCAGCGAGAGTACCTGCTGGACATGATTCCCTCCCGTTCTATCTCCCAGGCAGCAAACACATGGAAATAATGTAATCTCGCTTCATATTGACTACCCCCCCCCCCCTCCCCTAATGTCAATAACAGCCATTCTCTTTATCCTTGTAATCTGTTCTATGAACTCGGCCTCTGGCTCAAATGGTGCAAAGGAGAATTTGCCTGATAATTTCGAGCGATCCAGGAGTTCCTTCACCATCTTACCGAGCTGAATCCCGAATCCCCAGTCGGGAGTTTTCCCGTGGCGGCATGGGATTCTGGGATTCTCCTGCAATGAATATGTCAAATATGGGTACCCGTTAATGGGGGGTTTGGATGGTCTCGTACAATTTGACAAACATCTAAGGCGATGTTGACTCTCCCTCCCAGTGTCACCAAGAGGGAAAATAATCTGTGAGCCCCCACTGCCTCTGGTTCAGGGAGAGGAATAAACAAGGATCACCATCATCTTGACAATGCTCGCCTTACGAGCCTAACATAACGGAAACTGAAGACCTCATCACGGCGACAGTGTCTGAGCTTCGAGGACCATCCATGAAAATAACTGCTTCAGCTTTGCAAAATTGAATTATAAAAAAGGACTGTAAAAAGGATATATCGTCACACAGACTGCCTCTTCTCTCACGGCGCGCATAGCGGAGAAGTCGACGCGTGTTGGAGTATTTTGTATGGCCGAGTGTTAGGATTTTGTCTTTTCTTCTGCAAGTGATATACTGTTTGGAATATTTTGCTCCCCAATACTTTGGAAGTGGCCTATTGTTGAGGTCTGAATTTACAGGCTGTTACTGTTGAGGTGGTTTTACATCTGATGGGTTTCATGTTGTGGCCTACTTTTAAATACTTTGTTTTTCTCAGATGAAGAAGGAGAATAAAGGTCAAGGTTTCGACTCATGTAAAGACACGGAGTGTGTATTTGGAGGACTATTCTTATTGAATATTATTAAACTTCCAAAGAACTAGTGGAGCCCAAATGGAATCCCTTCTGCTAGAAGGTTTCTAGTTTATTTGAACCCTCTCTATGAACATGAATCCATGCTACACTGAGGGGGTGTAAGGAATGTCATACCTTTGACATCGTTTTGCTTTTAGTCATAGGTTGTGGTGCATTATTTTTCTTCTATAGACAAAGTGTCTCTGGGTTTATTTATAGGGTCATGCTAGTAAAGCTATATTTGTATACCCTAAGGTTTGAATTGATCTCCACTTAAAAGGATTTGCTTCTCTTGTGTGTCCAGTGTCTCACGCTGACCTTCCCATTTGGTCTGAGTGAAGCTGGACAGCTTTCGGAATGTAGTTATGCAAAAAAAAAAAAAAGAACTTACGGCAACAAACGACAGAACTTCTTAGTCTTTAACGTTAAGTTGTATATGATTTATGTCGGGCCCTTAAATTTAGCTGACTATGCCTTTCACACGAGCTCTATTGCATTTTTATCAGGTTGCAGCAGCACAGGATAAGCTAGCGAAGTACAAAATGTCCTACGTTGAACTCCTGGAGTTATTTTAATAAAAAATGTGCTGTTTTCTGTCGATTCGGTCCCTGGGGTGGTTCAGTTGCTGTGAACGTTCCACAAAGCAGTGGCTGAAATCACTCAATTTCATATTTAAACAGACTATTGATGATATTGAATTTAATTAGCACAGGTGTAACATGTATGCATATTTCAAATTGTGTGTTTTGATAGCAAACCAAGTCTAAAAATAAATCGCAGCTGACCACCCCAGCAGTGATTTTCTTCTCTCTGTCCAAACTTTTAGAATTTTCACATTGAAAAGGTGATCATGATTATTTTGTCACAATGTAGTCACATCTTGCTTCACTGTTGGAATTGTGTCCGGATTCTGGAGTTACATTTTCAGTTCCCTGCTTATCGTCGGGCTCCGTGAGAGAGATGGCGCACTGGGCATCGGTGGAAGTGTATCCCTCTGTGCTGGGATGTCATCGCTTTACATGTGGGTTTCATTTTGGATGGTGCTGTAATGCATTGTGAACATTTTGAGGATGGGAATGCAAGCATCTAAAATTAATTTTCATTTGCTAAACATGCGTTTCTGTCTCGTAGTAGTCTCTAGACATATCCCAGGTTGTCTGTACATTCCTGACAGGTTGAAAATGGCAGTCTGCTTCCTGTGGATGCAAAATAAGCAATCTGGAGCGAACCCATGATTTTATACCCTCTGTGTCACCCTGTGCTGTCCTGACTACTGCCTGCTGCTGCTGTTCAACATCACCATTCCGTTACTGTGGGGTTGAAGCACTTCTATTTACAGTGTAGCCCCAAAGGAGAAGACCTTGTATGAGAAATGTTTTTTTTTTTTTTTGCTCTATCAAATAATAAACTAATTTTAATCCCTCTTTGATTGTTGTTCTGCTGATTACTACATTATGTTTAAGTACCTCAGAACTTCTTTGATATTTCCAGAGATGAAGCATATTTTCTCATGCAGAATCAGAGTTTCTGAACTGATCCATTTGGACTGTTGGCTTGCTCACACTAAAACGTAGACTAAAATCATACACCAGAAGTGAGCCAATGAGATTTGATAATGTTTGAGCCTTTTGTCTGTAACTCTTGACATGTTGAATTTTATTTTTTGTGAAACTAATGGTTGCAATGAACCTGTTTTGACTCCCTGCGTATATGCATCCATCAGTCTACATTGAAATGTCATCTGATACAGGAGAGGAGGCACAGTATGAAAAAATCTATTTTTCTCCTGCTGGTATTTAGAACAATCTGCACAACATGTAGGATCTGGATTCTAAACACTTAGATAAACTGTGTTTATCTCGGACAGTGTCACATGGTCGAGTGAACGGTTGTGACAAAAGAGAATTCCCTTGCACTGAAAGATGATCCTGAGAAGCCTAGTGGGTCTGCACAGGAGAACCAACTTCAGCAAATACTCTATTTCAATGATCAAATAGGTTCTCCACTATTTAATGTTTATTAAAATAAAAAAAAGGCTAACAATTTTAGCATTTCAAAGATGCAAAGTTGTTCCGCGCAAAAGTAAATGTAACATGAGCAGCCATTAACAGCAGGGCTTTTTACACATTCGTTATTCTGAAAGACTTTTTTACTCAAAATTGTAAGGACAAAGTGTGACCTCTAGGTGGCAGAATCTACCAAACTTCTGCTGTGATAGTTTGTCTTCACTTGCAAGGACAGGATTTAATATCCTCTTGAAACTCAGTCTTAATGGGCATATCTGTGGAATCTAGAACAGAAAGGTATCCGTGGTACCGTCTGAGGAGGCCACAGCCTGAGCTCTGAGCTGGGCTGCAGGAGGCGACCGTGAACTCTGTAGTCGGAGTGAACCGGACGGAGGGAGAGGAGAGACCTTTACAGAAGAAAGCCAGCCATTGTTTATCGCCACGGCCCACTTACAGGCTTCATTCCTTGGCAGCCACAGGTTCTCCCTGCGTTACTACCATATATCCCCATTCTTTCTGTGTCTGCATTTGTGGGTTAGGCTGCATAATTACATTTCAATGAGGAATTTTTAAAGTCACGTTTGCCCTAAAAGCATTTGAAAAAAAAATCTGAATGCATCGAAGGCCTGTCGGGGTTTATTAATTTTAACTGAAGTGTGCTTCATGCGTCCCTCTCAGGCCATACAGGGCTTATCTGGGTTTCATTTATCTCCCACCACCATCATTGTGGAGGGTGTTGCTGTTGGTTGGGCAGTGACTGCTCTAGATTATTTGACAAGGGGTCCCTTTCTGCCAAGGACCGTGTGTGTGTGTGTGTGTGTGTAGCCGTGCTTGTGTGAATTTTATGGAGGGTGGGGAGGCTGCATCCTGGATGACTGAACAGCTACGATTGCAGAAGCCTGAGCCAATCAGCTGGTGGGCAACATGGCTCCTGATTCTTAATTGGTTGGTTTTCCTTGTGAATGCACCCGACACACACACGCACAGAGCCAGCTGGGGTTTTTTTAAGAGGGTGAACCAGGGACTTACTGGGGGGGAAAAGACAGCGAGGAGCGGCAGTGACAGGCAAGACAGAGCAAGGAGCAGCCAGTAATTACCATCCAGTGTCTGAACCAATCGAGAGCCACCCAGAGAGAGTGAGAGAGCCACAGAGGGAGGAAACCCATTTCGATTCTCAGTCTGTTCTTAGGCAAAGAGCTCGGCAGTGCGTGTGTGTGTGTGTGTGTGTGTGTGTGTGCTGAAGGAAGGGAAGTGTTTGCTTTGTGGGTAGCTAAGCTCGTCCTTTCTCATATTTGCCTAATCGTGAAAAGCAGACGGACAAGATGAACCACAGCTCGGCTGAGGCGGAGGCTGAGACCATAGAAGCACTGCGATACCTCAGGTATGCACCTGCTCCTTTTTCTGTTGCATCTCTATCCCTTCCCTTCTGTTTTTATTTATTTATTTATTCTACTGTCAGCTGTTTACAGGACAGCTCACCAATCGGTGTGTAGTGACAAATAGTACAGTGTCATGTGTGAAGAGGAGAACCCGGGAGACGCCTTCATCAGACTTCGATCCTTTATCTAAGTATGATATTTGATGCAGGTTCGTCTCTTGTTTGCCAAGTACCAAGTAAAGACGACAATGGTAGTGATTTGGGATGCCCACAGAAATACTCCTAATCTGTTTTACCTGTCTTGGATGTTCTTCATTGCAGTTTGCCCTCAAATTGAATATTGCAGATATGAGCGCTTATTCAATTAGCCTCATATTCCCAACTACACCGAGCATCGGGATTCAGTGTCTCTGGGTGAGGCGGGTAATCAGTTGCTCCTGTAGTGTCACATTCACTCTGAGAGGGATTTGAACAATGTGCTTGTGCTTCCTGATCTTTGTATGATAGGGTCAATATTTATTCTCCAATAAAAGCAAACTGCGTGCACACCTATACAAAGATACTCGTCACGCTCATGCTAATGAATCCGTTTGGATCCTCTCAGTCTGTGGCCCCTCTTGGAATAGCAGCTTTTACTAGATAATAAAATGAGATGGGTTAATATGTATGAAACAAATACTAAAATCAAATATTCAGTACCACACTGAATAAAAGTAAACTCCACCGACTTTAAGTCTATTTATTATCTATCTATTTAAACATCCACAAATGATCAAAAGTTAACAGTTGAACCTTTCAGTGTTATGTGTTCAATCACATAATTGATTTGCCCAATTCATACTTGCAGCATCCTGTGGTCACGGTCGCCAAAGTGGCTTCGGTTTAATCAGTAGAGAATAATAAGCATTTGAACGAGAGTACATTTATTGTGAACAAAAGGAACAGACTTTTGTGTTAATACGCCAGCAGGCGGTGGATCGTGAAAGGAAAGCCATCCAAACAAATTAGAACTTCCAATATGAATGGAGCCCAGACACTCACGGTGTTGATGAGGAATGGATCATCAACTGTGGAGATGACTTCCTGAAAGGAAGATGCCCTGAATTTGACTGGAGATAGACAGGAGTGCAGGTTGGAGGTGCTGGAGGGGCGAGGGTGTGTGTGTGTGTGTGTGTGGGGGGGGGGGGGGTAGCTGAAATGATGGGTGATTGACAGCACAATTAAACCTGGAAAGCTTACAAATGATCTTCTAAAGGAGAGTGTGACAAGGCTGTGAGTGGAGGAAGATGAGGATGAAGATGGTGTCTCACCTTCACAGTACCCTGTCTGTAATATAGAGTCCAACTCAACGGACAAAGATCAACCAAACGGGCTTGTCATCATGGATTATAATTACACTGACAAAGTTAACATTGGTGGCAGGGCAGCAAAGGCATGTATTAAATGACTTCATGCTGCAACCGTGGGCTCTTCTCCGTGCACGATTCACTTTTACAGCCTCCCATGCGGCTAACAATACCTCAGGAGTGTAAAGCTAAATCAGTTAGTCCTCCTTTTCCACACACAATGTTTGATGCCTTCATTTCTGTGCGGCATCAAATGGGTTTGTAACCACGACAGTGCTACATCTCCTAACACAGCCCTGTGAAGACAAATTCCCAGGTGTGATGACAGGATTAGAGGGTGAATGCCTCACCGATTTGTGGCTTTGCTGCTCTTATCTTCGGCTAATCTGCCGGAGTGAGCCGCCCTGCAGGAGGAAGCGTCGTTGCTATCTGTCTTGGCTCAGTTCAAGTAGGACGGTGGACTTAACATTGCCTGGATAGATGGTTTTAATTCTTTTCGGTTGACCTGTTACCTGCAGAAATAGCTCAATATTTATTTTACAACATGGGTTTATTAATAGAAATCAAACAGAATGATATATGTTCTTTATGAATCAGTATTACTATCTAACACTCAGGGTCATTGTCGTTCATTTAACCCCTCCTATCTCCTAACATCCATTCCATTGTCTTACTTTTTTCATGACTATATTTAATAAAGCTTGTTGCACAGACTCCATCCTCACATTCCCAGATCTCTGCAGCCTTTTTAGGGCTGCTTGACAGTCAATAAAAGCAGTCAATTAAAGCCCCAATATATTACTGCAGGGGAACCTGATTATAGCGCCTCCATCATCATCATCAGGATCCAGGCGTGTGCATGTGTTGCCTTTTAGATTTACACCTGCTAATAATCTGTTCTAAAATGACAAAGGCATTTAACAACTGACAGCTGTTGAAGCAACCTGTTTAAACCCGGAGGGGGATTTTCATTCTTAAACTAAAATAGAGACAATGTCTGAATGAAACAATGAAACAAAAGTCCTGCGACTGGGGGGTTATTATTACATGCTTTTGATAAAGATGATCATTAATCTGAGATAACTATATAGAAATATAAGTAATGTGTTTGCCAGAGGCCATAGAAACCTATTAAGTTAATGCATGAAATTCTCAATGCGGCTGTTAAATATGTGACGATGGTTACGCCTGCTGAAAGATAACTCCGACCATGACTCATCTCTAAAACAGCAGATTTAATGAACTGCACACACATAATTCATACATGCAGAATTGATGGATCCTCGGCTTTGGATCTGGTGCTGTTCCCGTGTCCTGCTTCTGAAACCTGGTGCAGATGATGCGAAAGGAAGAGGGCAATTTTACAGCTTGTGTGTGTGTGTGTGGGATTTATGTGAGGAAAAATCACACACATTACTGCCTCTGTTTATTCTTCTCTTCTACTTCAATAGTTGCTCTGTTGCATCTATCAGGTGACAGCAAACGACCCGCAGGAGAAATCTAAAAATATCTGAGCACAAAACTGATTATGTTTTAGTTCCAGTGTGATTTTGAAAAAGAAATCCAAGAAGACTCAAAAAAAAAGAGAAAATAGTCTAACCTCTGCCAGCACACATGACATGGGTGTCATCAATGTGTTATTTCTCTAATGCTCTGAGTGTAATTAACTCTTTCCCCTCCCCGTTATCTTTCCTGCTCTCTCTGCGCTGACAGTGATGGATGCACTCCCTCTCATGCGCCACCTCTTCCGCTTTGCCCACGACACCTAAAGCCCTGGACCAGTCACCCTGGGAAATGTTGACTGGTGTGAGATATTTTTGTCCATCTGCTGTTCTGCCTCTGTGTCCATGTGAGCTGCTGCCGTTATGCCAAGGTGTCTGGTTTTTAGCTGTCTTCATGCTCCCTGCTTTGTTAATCATAGACGTTGGGTTCAGTTTTATTTTTTCGGCGTTCCACCGAGCTCCTCGCTGCCATTTCCCGTGTTTGGCAGATCCATTTCCCTGTGTGACAGCATTTATTTATAGGGCAAAAAAAATAATGTTTGGGGTGGAGATGCTGAGAGGAAAAATGGAGGCATTGCTCTGAGTGTAGTGTCTGGCAGTAATTCATCATTAAACTCAGATAAGGATGTCTGAAATAATATTGTGTTGGACAGAGGGGGTTGGTTTGAAGATGGACCTCAGTGAGGACTGATGATTTGGTTTCGGCTGTCACTGAGTTAACAATTTAAGAAGTACCCTGCTATATTTAGAATAGTTACTGGGGCCTGACCTGTGGTGGATCCTTAAACCTTATCTCTGACATAACTATGCTTCTTCTGTTCTTTCATAGATGAAGAGTTTGGCACTCGTGCATTTTTCCTTTTCTTTTTTTTTGTTTTTGTTTTCTATCAAACAAGTACACATTCGATTATGCATACATTCTCGGCACGCTCGGTGACACCTGAACGCATCATCGTTACACAAACAGGGTTCAGGCCTCCTTTACTCGCGCCAATTGTTGTATACCGATTCGCATCTCAGTATATTATATGACAAATAAATAAAATAAAGTAAAATTGAAAATATATGGTTTGTGATGCCGGAGTTGTGTGTGCAGTGTGCACACAGAGCTCCCGTGTTCATGTCAGCAGCAAACGGCGATGCCTGTGAGTGCTTCGCTTTGGCGTTCCTCTTCAGGGACATCCTGAAGAGGAAAATGATATTTGAATGCAAGAGATTTAACATGGAGCTTTAGAGGGAAGGCAGAGTGCTACACATTCATAGGTCATGGATAAGACCAGTATTTTAGAGTGTCTCCACTGCTTCACCTTCGGCTCTGTTATGAAACCTGCCACAAAAATCAGCTTTCTGTAACCGACTCCAACACATACAGAATCCTGGCGCTGAGCATCCAGGGGAACGAGTCATCCTTTAGTTGTTGTTTTTTCCTCCCTTCAATAGCCTTTAATAAAATGCTGGGTCGTTTATGTTATCATTCATTTTCCAGAGTGATGACACATAAAAATATTGAGTATAAAGACAGGCCATGGATATTCTCCCCATGTCTGTAAGATTCTCCCCCCCCCCTGCTCACATCAACAAGATTGCTTTGATATGTGCAGTCATATTGTTTCCCAACATGGCGTGAGATGGGAAAACAATGCTCTCCCAGCGGAACCCCAGTTTGTTGTTACATTACATTCACCATGAGCAATTTAGAACAGAAGATCGGCAAACCAATCTCGCTTTAGCTATTATAAAACGGAAACATTTACAGCAGACTGACGTGGCGCTGAGTTTAGGTAATAAGTTGTGTAATGTGTGTGTGTGTGTGTTACGGTGAATGAGACCGACAGAAGTGTAGCCTTTGAACCCTAATTGAAATGCCTCCAGGCCCCCTCACTGCACACACCTTGTACATCTTGACTAAAAGGTAACCGATGCAGGGAAACGTTTCATTAAATGTCAGAAATGATTTTGCGATTCAAGTCTACATCGCTTGGATTTTTCAATTATGTTTGGCCAGTTATTTTCCCTCTGATCTGAGCAGGCAGCAAAGACACTTGACCAAATAATGCTGCTGTGCAAAACCTTCATCTTTTGTTGAGCATCCACACACAAAACACACGGAACAACACAATCAAAAATGGCTGTGGATTTTCAGACGTTTGAATTTGTCGACACTGTTTTATGTAGAATTGCCATTACAATGTGTGACCGACTCATTGAACCACACAATTTAACATTATATTTGTAGAAGTAAAAGCGATGATCAGTCTGTTATTTGGTAGAAATTATAATGTTGCTTTTCTTTTTGACCAGTCTGTTAACTCTGTTTACGTCTCTGCACTGATTTATTTACAACTTATCACCAGCTACCGTTGAATACATTTTAAATTCTACAACAAATGAATGAAATAAAGTCTTGTCCTATTTAAAATGTACTGAAACAGAATTACAAATTCAGATTTGTTTCCACTCTTCACTCTTGTTTCCTGGAGTCTTCGTGATTTTGCAGCTGTTGCATGCGGTCAGCAGGTGCTGATGTGTCTGATATCGACAGGTGAAACTGTTTTTCTGCTTCTGGATGTATCGCTGGATGCAATTTGTTAATCAAGCTGACAGGCATGAGAGAGAATGCAGATAAGAGGGAGGCAGTGCAGTGTGTGTGTGCACGTGTGTTCATATGTTTTTTCATATGTTTTTTTAAATAACATGTACCATCATCATTCTTTCCATTGTAACATTCTTTAATACTGCACTTGTTCATATCCCAGCTGGATGTGTTGCTACTTTATTTCCTAAAGTACTTCTGCATAGTTTTTTTTAAGAAGAAAACAAAATAATAACAAACCAACCACATTGATTAGATTCACTGCAAATGCCCAAGTGTTATACAAAAACTGTTTATGTTTATCCCACCTATAATGTCAAAGAGAAAACGAGATCTTGCAGGTTTTGATGCGAATCTTTATCATCATGTCTCTGAAAAGTCAACAAATATCCACATGCATTATTTATTTCAAGTGCAACCCGTCAGGGATTGATTATTCAAATTGCTCATTGATTTTGTTCTCAAATCCCTTGCTGAGCTGTGTACACACACACACACACACACACACACACACACACACACACACACTTGTAAATACAGTTGAGGCAATGGGAAAGGCGAACGGTCTCTAAAGGTTCATTCAATCCGATGCAGTGACAGTTTCCATCCTGGAAATTGGTTGACTTTGCTGAAGGGTTATTACTAAGTTATTACAGTCACTGTCCTGGAGCTAATTCACCAAACCGCACGCTGTCATGCTGTAAGACATTTCTTTCTTCCAATCTTTTTATGCTACCTGTCAATTGAGATTCTGTCACTCCTACTTGCCGTTGTTATTTTTCTCTCTCTTCTTCTTTAGCCTTTCTTGGTTATATAACAATACAAGTAGTGAATAGACAGCGACGTGGAACATAGCAGTCCTTAGAAAATGAGTAGAAATGCGGAAAGGAAAGGAAAATGTTGACAATCGCCCCCCCCCCCCCCCTGCTGTTTGATTTCACGACACTGATTTGGCTGATTTTAATGTCCTTCATTTATATCTTCAATCAGCATCTGCTGAGGGCGTCGCCCCACAGATAGACAGACGGGCAGGCAGAAAGGCGCCCTGATGCCTTCTGCTGACCAGCCGTTACAGAATCTGATCAGGAATGATGTCTGCTTGGTAGTCCGTTTTGAACAAGTTGTTCTTGGATTTCCTCTTGCCAGTGCCTGCCTCTGGACTTGATGGGGTTTTTACCAGGTAACTGACCTTCACCCGTCTGTTTCAGTAAATACAAAGTATTTTTATTTTTTTAAACTCCATCTGCTTAGTCTGTTTTTTGGCCTATGGCGACATCTCACAAAGAGCTTTGGATTTATATCTCGCTCAGCATCCCAACCGAGGAGGAACATGTGTCAATCTAAAGATGCATATTTGCTGCATACATGAGTTTGTCTGTAATCGTCAGGCCAGTTATTGACACTTCAGCCTCTGTGAGACACTTCCAAGCGCTGGATTTGTCTAATTTCAGGCCAGATTACAACCTGTTTGTTTGTTTTTTCTTCAATAAATAAATAAACGTGATGAAGCCTCTGGTCTAAAATATTTCTGCCTACTTAATAATAGATATAATGTGAAAACAGCAACAGCTACATCAAAAGGCCAAATAAGAGAGATGATTAAATTATACATGTTTCTTTGACCGACATTCGACACAATTCTTCCGTTTCATTGGCAAACTTTTCAGTCCAGTGCACTAAATGAGCAAGAAGCGTCATGCGACAAATTCATTTTTTGCATTTTGGTCTTTTTGGAACATTTTGTTCACTTATAAATTGCTTTGTTCATTCAAACTTTCTTTGAAGTACTGTGCTTCAACTGTGCTTATTAAAAAGGAAATAACGATCCTTCTTGCAAGCGAATAAAGCAGGTCTGTTATAAATCACTTCGATCTTTGTTCATCATTCAGCTGGGGGATAATAAACTCAATGAAGTTTTAGTTCGGTGTTAAACTTTTTCTTGTGGACTGGTATCTTTTACGTGCAAATGTTTTGCGATTTCTTAACTTTATTATTTTTCATACGTATATCTTGTCACTCATGTGGAGAGGGAGAAGGCAAATAAAGACATTCCTTTGTATACCTAAACACTCAAAGTTCAGGAAGGGAATTTAGCTTTAGAAGATGAATTAATGACGAGCCGTTATGCAGGTCAATATAAAACTACTGCTGTGTATTATATCGCTCAAACAGCCATTTACTCCTGCCTTGGCACAATTACCTTGGCCAGTAGTGATTGTTGGCAGAACATAACTGACCTATTTGTGTGGTTTTGAATTATCGAGTCGATTCAAGTTCAGTATTGCCGACAATTAAGATAAGCAGAGCAGCTGTCGTCTTCACTGCGGTTGCATCTCCTACTTTCTGTCCTCCGGATGATTTTCCCGCCTGAAATCAAAGACAGTTTTGCTTTGCTGATGCAAGTCGATGGAATAAACCCGAGGATGGCGCTTTGGCTGGCAGCAGTTACAGACAGCTCCCCCTCCGCATCACTCCTCTGCGCCTCCTCTATCTACTCCTTCCTATCTCCTTCCTTTTGAAGGGGTTGACCTGTGCTCATGATCACATGAGCACCATCTGTATGTCCCTAGATTCACACACACACACACTGCAATCTCTCATATGTTACACCCTGATTCGCTCCCCGGGCTGCACAGCTTGTGTGACATTCTGTTTCTAAATGTATGGCAAATGCCACACGTGCACACATTGTTGCTGCGCCTGTCAGCGCAAAAAGCCACTGGTTGCCCGCGGTTACAGCTAAACTACAGAATCTTTAACGCACAAATGTGTCTGTCAGCATAGAGGATGATGATGATGATGCTAAGGGTGAATGTTTAATCAGCAGTCGGAATTTAATGCACATATTCTGAAGTAGTTTAACCGCTTGTGCAAAACACTTAAGGGCAAAGAGAATATCAAGCTGCATTTCAGTCTCTTTTTTTCCCCTCATGCTTGACCCCCCCTGCTCTCATTAGAGGCAACTCGCTGGAGGTTTCCTTCCTGCTTAACATCTCCACTTTTCAACTCTCTCACCATCATCACTTTTTATCATCACTAGGCGCCCCTGAGGAATACTCCCATCATCATCTCTGCCATCGGCCTTGGTCTCTTTGCAACTCTCACACGTTTCTCCCACAGCCACCTGCCACACAAACACCAGCGTCAGAGATGCAGCCACGCACACACGCACACATGCACACATGCACACATGCACATATCTAGGTATTCAGTTTTGGTGCAGTGGCTCTCAGGTCTCTACTGCTGTGCTAATCAAAAATACACAGCCTGCAAATTGCTTGTTTTTGTTTTTTTTACATTTAATTTGAGGTTAGGAGATGCTGCGACAGATTTGAGGCTGCTCCTTCTCATTAATATTCCTTTGGCTGCATGCGCTACATTTCAGTTGACCCACCTGACATACTGAGGAAACAACTCGAGAGTTTGCCCGCTGAAGGAGACATAACTCAAGAGGGACTTTCATCAGATTATTCACTAGGAAAGCAATGAATATGTATGTGAAAGGACTTCAAACATGTTCACTTCTTTGAATTCTCTCCTTCTTTCTATCTTTTGGTTTTGTCTTTAATGATAATTTCAATAACGTTCGAGCAGGAGGACACACTCACTGAAAACAATTCATGAAATAACCCTGCCTAGTTTTAAGGTGGGATGTCAAGTACGGCAAATTTAGCTCACATCATGCTACTCTTTTTTTTTTTTTTTTGAGACCCCGGGAAACTAGTCATGGCTGTCATTTCCAATGACTAGCCTACAATAAAAGTGTCTCTCTGACACAGCACAGTTCAAGCTTCTAGGCTTTCTGATGGTGAGTGGCATGCAGATACTGCATATGCGGTTATTATCATGTTATTTGCTTTGCTGTTAGATTCACCAGCTACATTTTTGGAGCCATGTCATCAGAAAATATCACCTTTTTTCATGCAGCTTTGTCTCCACTTGATATTTGCTTGATTTGTTTTGTTTTGTTCAGTGCGGCACAACTATTCTGTTTTATTTATTGTATGTATTTTTTTATTATTTCATTATTAGTCAGATATGATTAACACAAAATAAAATATTGATAATTAATTATTTGCAAAAAGAGCTACTCAAATCATCTTGTGAAAATATATATTTCAGAAAAAAAAGAATTGTTGTGCTTTTTTCCAGCATTGTTCAGCCCTAGATGTGTCTGACAGATTAATCTGAAGACTTTTTTGTTATAATCATAACGTATATTACTTAGATTGACTACAGAAAATAATAAAACAAAACAACAGTCCATACTGACTGAATTCTATAAGAAAAACAAAGGTTGTCCTCTATTAATATGAGCGATTATTTCACCCTTGCTGCCCCACTGGGGGAGAAACTGGCAAGGGATAAGATGTAAAAAAAAAGAGAGACATGGCCTCATCAAATGCCCTGCAGGCTCACAACACCTGAACCTCGCCCAAAGCTATCTATTCTTGAAAAAAAAGGAGGAGGTGTAAACATCTTTTTTTGAACTTCAATTCTGTGGGAAAAAAAGTAGTTGACAGTCGACACATATTATGGTCCTCTCCATCGGGTCTATGGAGGGTCACAAAGTTAGCATCGTTGCTGCTGACGCTGGCGCTAATTAAACCGAGCGGCGTTCTGGTTCTCCTACGGCTAATCACAAAATCCTAGATTAGTTCAGAGCTTTCTAATATATATATATATATATATATATATATATATATATATATATATATAACAGGCTTTTATAGTTTATACTGCTTAGAATAAATAAAGGCTCCGCTCTTTATTTTTCCAGACCTTCAAAAGTCTCCTGCAGCTTCTCTGAAGAAATCCAACCAGATGGTTCAGAGAATTTGTTTGAACCTTTGTTTATGTGGATGCAATTTTAGTTTGTGCAGTAGCTGGTCGCTGCCTTTGATGGGTGCGCATCAAAACGTGCAATTAAACCTGCTGAACAGTTTATTCTCAGTCCCAATATGGTAAACAAGATATCCTCTTTTACGCAGCACTTATTTGAGCTCTTCTGATTGTAAATAGAAATCAATTAAAAAACATATTTTTTTAGTTTTTTCCTAAAACTGACAGTAAAGTCATCTATCTATTAGTAATCTGTACACGATACTACATAGAGTTTGTGTGTGTACACACACACTCTTGTATGTGTGTTCTGCTATTTTTCATGTTTCCTTTGTTTGGGCCCTAAAATCTTTGCTTGCTTTCACTGTGTCCTGTAACTAACCAGCGCTGACGTCTGCAGCCTAATGGCTGCACAAGCGGAGGCCTTGTGGGATGGTACAACAAACATCATGTTAGTCATGCCCAGCTGGATTCAGTGGCCCTACCAATTTACCAACATTAACCACGTAATGGTAGACCACTGACTCGAAATAAACGCTGTTCCATGATGCCACCGGACAGCATTGTAGTTTTACTGTACAGCTTGTAAAAACAGTACTCATTAAGCCCCACGGAGCAGAGATATCTGGGGGAGGATTGTCCTCTTCTCGGCAAGCTTTTATTATTAAGTCTCACTTCTTCCTTGGATCACCAGATTGCCGATGGGTCTAATTATGCCGCGTCACTTCTGCGTTTCTATTCCTCTGCTCCTTCTGCACCTTTCCCCAATTATTCTCTTTCATTATGTTGCCATGATAATGAGACCTCTGTCTTCTGGACGAGTCTATATTTTCCCCCCAATTACACATTGTTTCTGCATTTTTGCCTAGTTTCCAGAATGAAATGCCATTTTTCTGCTGTCTTCCAAGACAAAACTCTGTTGACTGATTGTTTGCTTTCGTGGGTAGGAATGCCGGTGAAGGAATGTCCTTGTCGTTGCACTCGGATCTTGTGTAGGTGGCCGAGCACCGAGCCCTGAACCTTTTCACTATCAAGCTGAAAAGAAGCAACTCCCGGGCGTGTAGCCAGCAGCTCAGCTAGCTAACACACAAAAAGAGGAACTGAAGGGAGATTCTGAAACCCATTTTATATCGATTGATCACAACCACGCAGGAAAAATACAGAGAGGACTGCAGAGGAGCGTTCCTGTCGGGTTACATAAGGAAACGCCACTTCACTTCACACTTACATTCCAACCGAAGTCAACGGGGAATCAAATTGAAATGTTCTTTTTTTGGGGTCAGCTGCTGCCACGAGGATCATTTCCTTCAGTGTAAAAGTCACTCTTTTGTTTTTGAGCCATCCTCTTCTGACTGCAAAGAAATTCCATGTAATTTCTATTTTGACTATATGTGAGAATGCCGCCACTCAGGTATCAAATATATATAAATATAAAAATATAGAGAGTAGGTCTAAAGATAAAGAGCGAGACTACTTTATAGTAGGCTGCAACGCTGCCTCTGTCTCCAAGGAGAAGCAGTCACAGTGCATTGCTGCTGTTACATTTGAGGTCGCTTGGTAACGCAGATAGTCTCATCAGTCTGTCCTATCCTGGCCAGCCAGTGGATTATAAATTGCATTAACCATTCTGCTCTACCTCCAGCACCTGAGGATAACACCCCGCCTTGGCGGAAACAAATCAGTTGAGACAACAAATATCCTGGTAGGGAATAAAAACAACTTGATTATTATTATTATACCCATGACTCATGGAAATTATGGGTATAATAATAATACTTATTATAATAACACTACTATAATAATACTACTTGTGCATGATTTGTTCACTTTAATGTGCTTTGATGCGATCTCATCCATCTATTTATAGACGTTAACCCCCTCTTCCAGTCGCATGGCATCTACGGTCTGTAGACTTGACTCATGCGCGGACATTTTTTATTCTAGGAACTATAACACAGAAATGAGCCCACCGACACCTGAGGCTGCAGGTAAATGGGATTCTTGCTCATTTTTTTTTTTATATGTTGACAAGCCAATGGTTGCTGGTGGGTGAAGTGAGTTATGAGAGTGAGGCAGGAGCCGCCGATTGGGATCATCTAAAGAATGCCTGTCTTGTTGTAACCGGATATGAGGAACATGAGCAGACAGTTAAACTAATGAAGCCTGATTAGAATGAATGATGCAGCCGGAGACAGTCAGGTGCATGTGACCGTCTCTGTCCCGCTCACATGCACATCGCATACAGTCACTCCTAGATGATTGCCCAAGGAGACTTGACGCAAAGTGAATCATGTCACGCTGATTTGATAAGAATTAAGCAGCTTGAAGGAGTCTGATACTGGACAGATGGAATGGGCCCATATGGAGGCGCGAGGCCGGCTCCTTCCTATCTGCCAGCTGAGGCTGCGGCACCTGATCTTTCCGACCAGCAGGAACAGAGGGACACACCTTGTAAGGAGTGATGCTTATGCCTGTTTTTACTTGCTATGATGATCTTGAGAGATCCGTGACGTGCACAACGGTAGCATCGCACTAGAGCACTATTTTAGCAAACTACAAAGGTTTTCAGTGTATTGTGTTCTGGCTGAATCATCAGTGTGTTCTATTAACGGCTACAAAATGCATGCCAGCATAGGCGGAATCGTCCTTCTCATGTTCTACTTATCATACAGAATGATATTATAATGTGGAGTGTCATTAACAACTGTTGAGAGTTGGATAGATAACGGGAGTGAGAAGAGGCAGAGAGGAGAGGGTGGACTTAATGAACGTCACGGGTCCTGTCTCGGATCTGGTACAAAGCGGAATGCAGAGCGGCTCCACCGATGTTCTGCAGTTATCATTTTCACATCCAGCGGCCACGTTGTATGGAAGGTAATTAAGATCGAAGACAACAGCAGCACTGCTGTTCTCTGAAGCCTATCATTTGGAACGGTTACTGCTGCACCATGCCGTTTCATTTGAATTGCAAGCATGAAATACCCATGTGACCAATAGGAACAAGGCAGATCCAACATTGTGCAGAGTGAAAAAAATGCAGAAAAAAAAAATCTGAATTTCAAAATAAAAGTGCATGCATGGACCAATGAACCCCAACCAGACATCACAGCTAGTCAAAGCTGTTTTAGTCAATTAGCGACACTCCTGAGTCTGCTTAGCTTAGCTTAGTGTTTTGATGTGTTTGATTTTACTTCTTTTTAGTTAACCAGGTCTTTCTTGTTTCAGCTTCTTCACTTTCTTCCTCACTGCCCTTTTTGCCCACACCTGCACCTTGCCAACTCATTTTGCATTCAGTCTGTGCTCCCCTTCCCTTTTTGTTCCAGTTCGCGATGTTCCCCACGTTGTCCTCAGGTCATTCTCTCTTCATAGTAGTATACTGCTTTTTTTTTTTTTTTTTTACCATGCTCATCTGTAAAATCTGCCTTTGCCTTCTGTCTGCCTGTAAAAGAGAATAATAATGGGCAATGGATGCATAATGAATGCCATTTAAGGCTGAGTCGGCATTTTGATTAGGGGAATGTTTGCAAAAGAAACAGAGCACAGCAATCCTGTTACCTGTTTGAGAAAACCCCAAAATCAATAGTCCAATGAACTATTAAGTTTCACATCGGCATTATTTTATGTAGTATTTTATTTATTTCAGAAAATGTAAAAATAAATAAATATTTTTTTGTTTAGAAGTAATACGAGTAGCTGCAGTGAGAAGTCCTATTTGAGAGCTCATAAGCAGCAAACGTTCAGGTAGATTAATGGAAACTTACATTGCTAGCTGTAGCCAGCAGGAAATTATTTTCTATTGACCGATAAAAACCCTTGCCTAAAGTCAAAGGGTTCATTATTCTGCACATAATTTGATTCCATGCATGCAGTAATACCACTGCTTAATGTGAATCACACTGATCTCTTCTACTACTGCGAATAATGGAACCATTTTCCTCATCATAGAGGAACTCTGGCCTGTTTCCGTGAGCTTTTCTTCGTCTCTAATGAGAATGAGACATTTCTGCTGACTGCAGACTTCTCTGTGAATTCATAGAGATGCACAGCAGACATCCTCCTCAGTTAAATAGTGCTGACGACTCATTCAGTTAAATGGACTTGGTGATGGGACGGAGGATTGGGAAATGGTGGAAACAGAGGCTCTGGGCCTGAAAAGCATCAGATTGTTGTTAAAAAAACAGGTTTAGTGTTAATTTGTGACTCCTGCTTGAACTCAAAGACCAGCTACCATTGTCACTTCCATCTATAAGTCCCAAAGCCTGATTGTGCATGCTATTATAACAGAATTAATACTGATCCTGCACCACATTAAAACTATGGCGTCATTTAACACGGGTCTTCCTCGGGACCCCAGCGACTCACATGCTACACGACCTAAGTTTGATGTCACAGACAGATAAACAGAGATTCCTCACATTAATGTAAGACGCTGTGTAATTTTTCATAGATAGGATTTGCTTGATTAACCAAACAGAAAAAACTGAAATGTTGAAATACGCTGTTGAGTGTTTTTGTATTTTTATTTTAATCTATCTTCTTATCTCGGCAGCAGATCATAATGGAAAAGTGGAAATTAGGTAAAGTGAGAGGGACTGGGCAGCAGTTGTGCTTATTTCAGAGAGGCTCTTTGAATTCAATGGGGTATTCATCTCCTTCAAGGATGTTTAGCTGCTGCAGGCTATATATAGCAGCATTTTTATTACTGGCTGGCATTACAGGATACAATTAGAGTGTTTGGGCACTACCTTAATAAAACTGTGTCTCTTGCAGTATTTATCTTCCATTATATTTTTTAAATGTTTCTATATATTGATTTCACATGGTATATTATGGTATATTATGGTTATTCATGCGTATCAGACATACAGCATGCACTTCTAATCTCCTTTCTGCAAATAGGCTGTTGCAGGAACAATGAGATTTAAAAAAAAAATTTTTTGGTGGTAAACATGGAAAAAGGGTATAACATGTGACCTTTAAACTTTTCTGTAGGCTCGGACTACTTGCCATTGCTGTGTCCCCATTTCCCCACAGAGATCATCAAAGTTTCTTTTTGTCTTGTCTCGGGTGCAGGTAAACAAACTCATTAGCCAGGTTGCGATCACAGTTGAGCAGCGCTACAACTAAGGCGATGCGCTGCAGGGGCACATCAAGCTCAGCCTGGGGAAATCAAGCCCCCCCCCTGAGGGAGCGGCTCCAGGCTGCTGCATGGCACTCGCTACAGGTGCAACAGAAGCTAATGCTCATAACAGCTTGTTTTTTCTGCAGCTGCAGCTGCACTGCACATGCCCTCTCTCTCTCTCTCTCTCTCTCTCACACACACACACACACACACACACACATCTGCTTTTGCTTTTTCGGATGCAAAACTGTCAGAGTTGCAGAAATTTGCACGCCTGTAGTTTCTGATTCACTGATGCTTGATTAAGAATTAGAACGAGAAAGACGGAGGCTAGTAATTGAGAAGACGTGATGTGATGTGTGGCATGAAACGGCCATCTCTCCACAGTCCATCCAGAGCACTCCCTTGTGGAAGAGTGATAGAACAGAACAGGAGCAGATATTAAGAGATGTGCACTCACACACAATGGTCACGTTCAGTCAGACAGTTCTCCACCAGCCAAAAACTGGGACACAGATTTAGGATTTCCTCTCCATGTGGAGTCCCATCCACTATTTTGAAGGGCCACAAATCCTATCCTCACGTGGGACCGATGTGCCCCGGTGCTGCTGAGTGCAGCGGGCTCAGAGCGGACCCTGTGGACCGAGGTGAACTTTCCAAAGATCAACTTGTCACAGAGACTCAGGAAACATCCCCGAGGTGAGCCGTGGGTGACAGCTGTTGCCACTTGACTGGCACAGGTAAATGCCAGAAACCCCACCTGGATGCTCAAACACACACACATTCACATTCACATTCCATACACGACACCACACAGAAACACACAGCTGTGTGGATAACAATGAAAGCACTTTAAAAGATGCATCTGCACACATACAAGCACATTCATGTACACAGACATGAACAACGCTAAGCGCTTGCTCCTTCGTGAGAGAGGCATATAGAGCTGAAGCTTGGAGCCCCTGTTGCTTGAATAGATTGATTTCCAATAATCTTGGAGAAGGTAGATATAAATATTGAATCACACTTTAACAGCTCTTTAGCTGTTACGTTCTCTACCGAAGAGGGTGTTTAAAGCACAACCAGCGGGGAAATAAATTATATTTCTATCTGAAACCTTAATAAACCTTAAACCTAGTGTTAATTGTTTTCTTATATGGACGCAGTACCATGGAAGTCCACCAGGTGTCCGTAGAGTAAAGGGGACGTATCCCTACGGCTCCGCTATGGAATTGCATCAAATGAAGAATGCTACATGGGTCCAAACGCAGGAGCCACATAAGAACCAGTTCAGAAGGAACGTGTGCAAATAACGGATTTAAAAAACAACATCTTCTCCAGAAAACACTTGCGTGTCTATCATGATCGAGTTCACTCACACGTTCTGAGCGTTGTACTTTAAATAAGTCCTTGGGGGCCGTTATGACGAGACACTATTATCGCTGTGTTCTGCAGCAGAAGGTTTAAATCCAGGACAGGGCTGAGGTTTTCCTTTGTGGCGTTTGCTGTTTGCACAGACTCCTATGTTTGTGTCTGGTTTCATCCCCTGCAGGATTTGCCAGTCGCCTTTATTGAACCTGCTTCGGTCCCAGGACTTGCACAGTGACTGCACACAGAACACACTTCTCTACATTTCTCTCAGCCTCTGCTTTAACAGCACGTTAAAGGCAGAAAAGAGATTTTTAATCCTCATTATTTTACATTCATTTTCTACTGGTGGGCTGAACTATGAGTTGTATGTGGAGCCTGTAATGAGGCTTACAGGACTTTCTGTTGCACATAAGCAGTGAGACGATCTTCTCCCTGAACTGCTCCATTTAGTTTTTAAAAAAATGATTTTTTATTTGACAAAAATGATGATGATGATGATGATGATGCTGATGCTGATGATGCTTCTCTTACTGACTGTATTCTGCTCTGTGTCTGACAGTAAAGGCGAGGCTGCAGCTATCGAGACAGAGCTAATGAAGGACTACAGGTTTGGGCAGCAGCAGCTGATAGAGATTTGGGGACAAGCCTGTGCCATTGCCGTCACCAAGGTCCGCTCACCCTCTGCTTTTCACATCTCTATTGCTGTTGGTCCATTTTGCTTTCTTGTTTTCCTCGCTTCATTCTGCTCAGACCTTAATGGCGCTGCTGGTTTTAATAACCTGGTAGGAGGTTAATTACTCTGAACTCCCCGTCAGTCAGCGAGAGCCGACGAAGCCTCTCACATGGGAGGTGAAAGGCTGTTAGAAAGAACTCCACTTGCCTTTTATTTGAGATGATGAGATGTGAAATCATTCCTGCACGTCTGCATTGCAGTTTTGTTCTTACTGTGAATGAAGTCTTCTCTTGCGTGTGCTGCGATGCTATCAAAGCATCAACTCTGAACGATGGTTATCATTTACTGTGATGCCTTGAACCAAATCCACTAATCTGTGCTCAAATGGAAGGAAGTCACACAGTTAAAACCCATTTCTCCGTCATAAACTCAAAATCAAATCAAATGAAATTGAGGCTTCAAGCCACCAACTGCTGCACAAATCTGTTTAGTAGTCAGATCACCTTTTCTAAAGGTCACGTATCTAATCATTTCAGAACGGCTGCTTATTCTCCACTCACTCCGAACTCCTGTAATTACCACAAACCCAAAAGATCCTCACTGACTGTATGACTGAAACGAGGGCAAAAGATCACAGCTGCCGCTACTTATGTTTTCCTCGATTGAATTAAGACTCGTAAAAAAAATTGTCAAATTGATTGCTATGTGGAGGAAACATTTCTGTGACATTTTCTTACAAGCATTTGAGCTGCTCACTTCAGGGCAGAATACCTGAGTCTGGTCTGTGACAGCACAGCCATCCAAATCCGCAGCTCCGAGTCGCTGTCATCTGGACTATGTCAACTCTGTGTGTGTGTGGATAACACGCGGATTAGTTTAACGCGACACTGGTTTCCTCAGTGGGCTCTTCAACAGGCTGTGACAAATGCTAGTCTGAGCCGTAAGATGCATGAAACCTTCCTTTGCTGTCAGTAGAAGGGATGAAGAGAAAAAGGAAGGAATGAGACAAAGAGGAAGAGAGAAAGAGACATAATCTGAAACACAAAAGGTTTAACAGAATAAAGAAAAGAAGCGATTATTCAGGTATAAGAAAGAGGAAAAGAAAGACAGTAAATAAATGAAGTCAGAATTCCGCCAGTGCAAATAAAATGAGATTTAAAAATGAGCGCAATTTCAAAAAACACTATTTATGCATATCCAGCAGTTACAGAATTATTCCTCACTCGGAGACGTGTGTTGGTTCTCCAACAACTCATCATGGCATCAGGGCAGCAGCATCAGTCAGCAGTAACGCCACTGCGCTCTGCCCTCACAGCGTGTGATTAAGTCCACCACATCCACTTCACCTCTGCTATCATCAGACGGTTCTGGCTTCACTTGCCTGGCCCTCCACCAGCAGCTCCAGCAGCATAGCCTTACTACACAAACATGGCTGTGTGGAGCTCTGCTGCCCACAGCCGCCAGCGGCACGCTACTGCTCACATGACATCACTGCTATTTAAGGGAAATTACAGTAGAAGGGGATGCAGACTGTCTGAATTTACTGCTGGACTACCAGTAGACCACACAAACAAGCGTATGTAGCCTAACACACACACACACACACACACACACACACCTCTGGTTGCCAGATAGATTATAGGTTTCTCTCAGTAATCCTTTACTGTTCTAACAGCAGTAGCCGCAGCCTCAAGGTCCAGACTGTGTGTGTGTGTGGGTGTGTGTGTGTGTGTGTGTTTTTGCATCATTCTGAGGCTTTTCAACACCTGAGTGGAGACAGGAGACGTTTTTTTTTTGTTACCACACAGCAATAAATTAGTCTATAGTTTAAAAGAGCCCCTGGACTCAAGTCTGGTCTTCCAGTAGAAATATTGAAGGTGCTGTGTTCTGCGTAGGTGAGTGTGTTTGTGTATTTAGGACACCGTTCATATTTTCTCAGTCTCATGGTGTGTTTGAGGTTGATTGAGGTTCATAAAGTGTTTGCTGTTTTTGAGCATGGTGTCCGATCAGAGGCCTCTCTCTCAGCAAGTAAAGAAAAATATAAGAATGTTCACCAGAAGAGCAGATCAAATGAAAAAAAAGGGAGCAACAAACTGCCGACACGTCAAAAAAAACATCATAAATGACTCAAACACTGGAAAACATTTCACAAAGTTCAAAAGAGTCCTAAACCTCGCTTTTCCAAAAAATTCGATACTGCCATGAACGAGATGCGTTGCCAAGGCCGCGTTAACCGAGAGTTTTATTGAAGCTAATTACTTTACTTTGGATTGGATTGCATCATAGGCATATCGAGATATGGAACCTGGAAAGAAAGCGAAGCATTAATCATACTGGCTAAAAAGCCACACGACTTTAATGTCTTTTGGCCAAGTTACGGACTTTTTTTAATGTAATACATAAAAGACACAGAGAATTCGGTAATAATTTTTTCAAGTTGTTGCCGCCGCCAAGGAGGCAATGATTTCTTTGGACCCAAGGATCACATCGTTAGATTTTCCTGGTGATCCGGATCATCACATTGATCCAGACGTTGTCCATGCACCGTACATCAAAGTCGGATCTCGATTCATGTCGTATTCCAGATCTGCTGATCCAGGATGTTTAAATGTATGGTGGCCCCACAGAAAAGGCACTGCTGTGGAATAACAAATAACGCTTGGAACTAAATTCAAAGGTTACAAGAAATCCACCGTGAGTCAGAGAGCGCTTTCCTGACAATGTGACCAATGTGATTCCAGATTCCAGAGGAAGGTTTTCATGCAGCAGGAGCCTCATTATGAGGGTCAGACTATTGTTACGATGGTTCCTGCAGCTGTCTGGCGAACACATAAACGTTTCAACGCTGCTGCAGACAGAAGTCATGAAGTCATGCTGCGACCTTCACTGAATATTATTAAATAAACGTGCAGACATGATGAAAAACCGCTGAAGGCATCAGCTGAGAATCAAGGCAAATGTATGTCTTGTTTAGGAAGATGCAGGGTGTGTTCCAGACACCGCGTAGCCAGTAAATAAAGCAAATATCCAGCAGTCTGCTGCAGCCGGGAGATGGAAAGCCCGTTACATATACAGAAGCACCCCACGCCAAGGATGTGGTATTTTTTCTACTGCTGTCTGGACTATTTTAATGAGATTGGACCTTTTCTCGCAGACACAGGAGATAATGGAACCGGTGCCATTTCCCCCCTCGTCTGGCATGTCTGGCACGCTGCTGTCGGGCAGATTGAATATGATGCTGATGCTGATGCAAAGATCAGATGACATATTAAATTCTATCCATTGATGAAAACGGACCCCTGTCTATCTTTCTGTTGCCTGCCTGACTACTGTTCTCTATCAATAACCCCTTCTATTTTCTATCTGATTCCTCATTGTCAGCTCCTCTCTAAATGCCTACATCTCCCCCCCCCCCCCTCTCGCCAGGCCTACCCTCTCGGGTCTCTCGTGAAGAAGCAGCCAACGGTGCTGGTGGTCTGCGGTCCAGATCAGAACGGTTCCATCGGCCTGGTGTGCGCCCGACACCTACGCATGTTTGTAAGTAAACTCCCGTGCATGAATGCAGCTTTTCTGCTCTATATATAAAAAAAAAAGACCTTTACATTGAACCACCCAACAAACGATCCATTTGGTGCGCAGAGTCAAAAGAGAATCTTCAAACTTTAAGCCACAGCAGGTCAAACAGTTTACACCCCCCCCCCCCCCCCCTCCGATGAAGGACATCTGCGCGTTACAAAATTTCATTTCAGCTCCTGTAATTGACTCAGAGCAGTAACCCCATTACTCTCCCTGTAAGAGCGCCGAGCCAGTCATGATATCATTGTAACTCCCATAACACTCGGCAGTCGTTAGTGATGTCATAACCATGATGTCAGCCCTTTAGGTCGCACATCAACTGACATTTCAGCACTACTTGAGGATCTATCGACTCAAACCTCGCCAGAGATCAGGAGTAGATCTTTTTCTGTCGGTTGATATCAGGACTCTGGTATTTTTGCACCACTATGTGACTTTATTGACGGGTTAGAATGGAATGTATCTACGCATTTTACCATATGTGTGTACTAGATTTACAGCACATTGAAGGTTCTGAATAAAACCATGTCAGATGAACTCTGCCTAAATATTCTGCGTGTTATTTTATCGTTATTTTTAATGCGTTTGCCGTCTGCTTCTGTGTTTTCCTGCGTATCTTTTGCAGAATTTCTTTTTTACTGCATCTCAAAATCTGCTTGTATAAATGGAGTTTATTATTGTTAGCTTCAAAGCGGCAACATGCTCCATCCAGTGTGCAGATGGAGACCGCACTCGCCTGAGTTCGCTCTCACATGAGAAACTTGAGTACTTGCTTTGGACTGTGAATTGCTCTCCTGGTGTAAGGGTGCATGTTTTTCAAAGTGCGATGTGATCCCCCCGTCAAGCGGGAATACATGCGAAGATACACGCGAGACACACATGCACACAGCTTTGGAACCTGTGACGCAGAGCTGTCGATGTGATCAGATAGGGACCGACGGGGAACAGCGGGCGGAGCAGGGTTTATGAGGGCTGGTGGCGATTTGGGTCAATCTGCCTCAGGTGCGCCCGGGGTGACCGCAGCCAATCCCCACGCTGCAGGTCCAGGAGCGAGAGGCAGAAACAGGTGTGCGTAATAAGGCACATTAACGAGTGCAGCAACATGACCCTCACATAAACATCAGTTAAACCTTAACTGATCAACACACGCACCCACACACATTCAACGCTGCACGCACACTGATACGCAGAGTTGAATAATTTCATGTCATATAATTTCATTAAATCTTTTGTAAATACGCAGATTATGTGTGGTCTCCCCTTTTTGTCATAAACTGATGAGCCAGGTTTGTGACAGTATGTAAAAAATGCTGGCACGAATTTTTAAACAAAACACGTTAAATGTTGCCAATCAAATGATGAACAAGCTGTAGGTTCATTTATTTGTAAATCTGACTGTGCCTCACCAGACATGAACCCCACCGCACGTCACTGAGATAGGGCATAGAGGTGAACAATCAGGCCGAGCAGCCTCTTGGAGACCTCCATGCTCACAAAGGCAGGTTGTGTCTGAGGCTGTTGTGCATCTCTGATTGTTTCCACTGCTAGGTAAAGGCACACACACACATACACACACATTGCTTGATCAAAGCTAATGCTGGTTGAGCGTAAGAAACAAGTTTTATTCACATTAGTTTCGGTTCATTATTCCTATAAAAACTAGAAGGCATGCTTGGATGACTTCACTGCGCTTGGCAGATGATGACTGCATGGAAAGTTAGCATTTCCATAGCTGGCATGAACAAAATGCAAATGTTATTTACTGTGCTATTGTAAAATGTACTGCTTTATTGATGCGTTTATGGACTCGTCTAAGACGAAGTTTGAGAATTTAAAAGGTTTTTCTCCATTTTTTTTCCATCTTACTGCTCATTTCATTTCATTTCAATTAATTTCATGCTCACTGACTCTGACGGACGTTTCAAGCTCTTCTTTAGTTTCACATGTTTTAAGTTTCTATCTGATGATGAAGTGAAGACACATAAACGCACACGCACACGCACACGCACACACCTACACACACCTCTATTCATTTATGACTTTATGTTAGACCTGTGAGACTGTCAGGATCACGCTACCGGCAGTGGTTTGTAGCCTTAATGATTTGTCTTTTGGCCGGTGGGTAAAGGCCACAGTTGCTGCTTCCTGCTGAGCATCAGAACTTTAAGACTTTGGTCGTCTGGATTTCTACTCATCTCATCTTCCACTTCACAAATGAAGGATTCGATCTGGAAACAGGCTGTCGAAACCCACAGTCTCTGATACAACGCAAATATGTCAGCGTTGGCTGACAGCGCAGGCCAGAGTGCCAATATTATGTAACCAGCTCTCTATTTTTGTGTTTTTTTATTCCCGTGCCATCCTCCCAAAGTTTTTCTGATCTGCTACCTCATCTCACACAGGAATACGAGCCCACCATCTACCACCCTAAACGCTCTGCTCAAAGTCTGCACCAGGACTTCACAGTTCAATGTGAGAAGACGGACATCCCTTTCCTCTCCTACCTCCCCACAGAGGTCAGCAGCATATTTACATTTGCTGGTTTTTATAGCGTCTGATTGACATGTTAAATTTCATAATTGAGTGCATTGAATGCACCACTCATGGACGTGCATGTATCATCATGACCAATTCTCATAAATAGATTTAGAACGTTGGCATGCATTCATGCTGAGCTCCGTCCTGTTCAGGTGCAGCTCATAAACGACGCCTACAACCTAGTGATTGACGCCATGCTGGGCCCTGAGGATGACTGCGACAATATTAAGGAGCCCTATTCTGGTATTCTTGTCACCCTGAAGCAAATCAAGACCCCCATTGTCAGCGTGGATGTGCCCTCAGGTAGGTGTTTATTCCAGCCTATATCAGGCTGGAGGCTCAGAGACGCGTGATAGATGGGCCTCCAGGCAGCTCCCTCAGAGTGTTGGCTCCCAGGCAAACGCTTTTCAAGTCTGGAGGCACACATGGAGGATAAATCTCATGCTACAGTCAGTTCAGAGTGAGCTCATCATATTCTGAATGCATCACGTGCTGAGCACCACAGGCAGGGGAAAAAACAAAGCGTCTTATCCTCCTCTTTCTCGCCCTCCTTTCTGTGCTCCTTCTTCAGGTTGGGATGCAGAAGAACCAAATCAAGATGGAATTAACCCAGATGTTCTCATCTCACTTACAGCACCAAAGAAATGTGCCCTGAGTTTCTCGGGGAAGCATTTCTTGGCTGGACGCTTCCTGCCCTATGACATCCAGAAAAAATACGAGCTTAACCTTCCAGACTATCCTGGAACAGACTGCCTCTTAGAATTGTAACACATGGGGAAAAATAAGAGCCGGCGTGGGCCACTCCTCATTTTCAGAAAAAGACGTTAATCTATTCTTCTGTTTTGTATTTTATAGATTGTTAATGTGATTTAATGCTATCAGTTATATAGATCAGGATATTCCTCATGTACTGTGGAGCGACGGTAGATGGATAATACTTAGAAATTGTGGTCATGTCTTTTTAGGGAATGGCATTTCTTTCTGTCAAATTATAAAAGTTGTAGCATTGCACTGTTCTCTGGTTAAGAAAAATGTATTTTCTATGATGACAACCATTGAAATAGTTTTTTTTTTTCTTTTTCTTAAATGTTACCGATTAGATGACCTTTTTGGGTTTACAGTTTAGAGCTCCATTGATTTGTGCTGCTGGGATTAGCGTAGATATGCAAATATAACAATCTGTTGTGTTTTTGGTTTGCTTTTACGTTGCCTTTATTTCAGCTGGTTTATAAGCTTTTACAAAAGTCCCGACCGTTGTTGTCTAATAAAAACGTCCTTTTAAAATGTATTTAGCTTCTTGCATTTTGTTCAGTTTCTAAAGTTTCATTTTCTTTCATTTAATGACACCCTGATCAGTTTTACACCAACAATAACTACGACTATTAAATTACTTTTAAATTGGGAGACTCATAGCTGCAAAATCACCAGAAATGACAAATTGACTCCAATCGTCCTTTTAATCTGTGTTGGATCAATATTTTGGTCCATTTGTCATCTGTAAAAATGTGCCAATCATTTGAGGCCTATTTTATTCAACAGGAAGTTACAACAATGGAGAGCTACGGGAAGTATAAAGACTAATTACACCAAAAATCAGCCACTTTGCTGCAGCTAAGACAATAGAGTCATGCTTACTGTGTAAATTATTGTCTCCTAAACTAGATTTAATGTCCTTCATAGTTGACTCTCAACGCCTCCCAATTAAATCTAGTGTGACAACCGCACAGCACAGACCTTTTAAACTTCCCTCTTGGCTCAGTATTTTTAAGCAAAGTGAAATGCATTTAATCGATTGGACGTTATCTGTGACAAAAACACAAACTCGGCATAACCAACTTTTTCAGCGGAATTTCTTTTTGTTTTTTTAAGCTCCGGTGATTGTGTATTTTTGGGTTGCTGTATTCCTCCTCTGCACACAAATTTACATTTGGGTACTAATAAAGAAACCTTGAACCTTGAGCAAAGCAAACTGGATTTGGCAGCGAATCAGATCAAAGTGAATGAATGCTGGATTTGAATTCATCAGACGACTCGTGCAAATTCGGCTCTGCGTGCTTTGAACATGTAGCGTGGGCTGACTGTTAACACGTTAGCGCTACACCTTATAATGCCAAAGTGATGCTTTCAACTCACCTCCGTGTTGGCATGTTTACTTCGATCTATAAATGCAGCAGTGATGGTCACCATTCACGAGGCCACGCAACGGCATCACACACAGGCAGAGGAGACGGGTGCACATTGTCCCCTCTGTTTGTTAGTCCCCCCAACTGGATCTGATTTGGCACTGAAGGCCATGAACAGGTGTGATCAGGCTCTAATCAGCTGGAAGGCAGGGCCACTCATTACTGAGCTCAGAGCTGCTGGCTTCACTGAGAATGACTAACCAAGACTGTGGTGCTGTTTATGGATGAGGTCACGTGTATTTATACAAAGCAAGTGCTTCTTCTGTGTACTATCGCCCGGTGTGTGTGTGTGTGTGTGTGTGTGTGTGTGTGGAAAGTCAGTGAAAAGGAATGTAGTTGAGGCGTTTTCATTTTCTTTTTTTGTTCAGTGGTTTTAAATCAGTCAGAGGCGAACTGACAAGGCTCGTATGAATATGTCTGAGAGCTCAGTGATTCTGTCTTTCATGCCCGTCCAATCTCCATCAGGAAAATGGAACTTGTCACCACTCTGTCGTGTGTGCCTTTCACGAGAGCCGTTCACTAATGAGCTTCGGACGATCCTAAATGTCAGTAGCACTCGTCGCAATGGCCAGTGAGAGATAGATTACATGGAAGAGAAACACTGTCATCAGATTTAGAGAGGTCTACAATAGAGCACTGATAGGCAGGAAGGTGGATTTATTGCTTGCATAATAAAAAAACTCAAATGCAAACCATTTTCAAGGCCTTTTCAGAGAGAGATTTTCCTTTTCATCCTGACAAATACAGCAGACCATTGAATTTTCATATTTTCATTTTGATTTCTCAGGCAGACATTATTTGCTTTCCATTTTTACAGACTTGTTTTTGGAACAACTGTAAGAACATTATTATCATCATTTAAAAAAAACTTTTCAATCTTCATTTTGGAACTACTATATCCTTTTATCAGTAAATATATCACAAGTTTTCAAACATGCACCTTGCAGTGAAGCTTTTCCTGTTAGTGCCTCTGAGTTTACACGCAAAACATCTCTTCAGACGGACAATTTTATTTCTGTGTGCAAAAACTTTTAAGCGCCTTTATTGGACAACAGAGCCGAAGAATCAGGAGGAACTATACATAGATGCATAATATTAATAACCTCTGAAATTAGGTGTAGTACAATAAACACGATATGCTCAAATAACATAGAAATGTTAACTCAAAGTAAACAAACTTACTTTCCACCACTTTGCAGGGAATTAAACAATTTCATCCTTGAATTCCATCCCATCCCAACAACCATCAGCAACATGAGGGGCATTCGGTGCGTAAAAGTATGTAAAGTATGTACAGTTTGTGTAACCTCATTTTCCGGAGGTGGAAAGAGTTGCTGCTTCGCACCTATTCTGTACAAATTTGGAAAAAAATAAACCGACTGTATAAAACATCTATTAATTGCGGGTTTTTTTCCACAATTGTCTTTGCCACAAGATGCAAATGACCCACAGCACATTTCACCTCATAAGCACATTTGGTGTCTGCATTCTGAGGAGCTTTTCCTGAATGGCATGCCACATATGACGCCATTTCCACTCTTTGGCAGCGCATCGTCCTGCAATCAGTGACTGTTAAAAGTACAAAAACTGAACCAGAATTAAGTCCAACCGGAGACACAGCACCATCTGGCTCTGTCCTGTTTGTGGTGGGGAGACAGATAAAATGAGCGAGACAGACGGAGACAGAGGGGTGGGGGCAGTGAAGGGTGTGACACTTTAGAGAACCTATTAAGACAAATAATTTAAACAGTTACCATGAGCGCAGTTGTTATCATGACTGACATAAAGAAGATAAAGATCAATGGTTTAAAGTTTTCATTTTTCGAAATGCTTTAAAAAAATGGCAAAAATACAAAATGAATAAAGGAGATACAAATAAATGATATCATTCATTAAACTTCAGCAAAAGGATTACAAACTGCTATTTAAAACTATTCGAGTGATTAAGAGACTCTCTGTCCCTCGCCCCCCCCCCCCCCCCACACACAGTGCCCTCACCTTTTTTTGGGGAAGATGATATGGGGGGACCCAGATGTTGAGCTGGCCAATGGTGAGCAGAGAGGGGCTGGATTGGTGTGTACTCCCGATGCCCCCTTCTTTTAAAGACGCCTGATCTCCTGTCTCCAACTCAGCAACTCAACTCACAGGAGGAAGAGAAAGAGGAGCGGTGAAGTTCAGCTCGGGCGCCAGCATCACTCGCACCTGACAGACTGAGGGGGGGCTGCTCGACGCATAGCTATAGAGGATTAGACTAAAGTTTAATTAAGCAGCAGCTGAAGCTTTGGCACCATGTTGGAATTAAACAAGGTGGCGCTCCTGCTGTCTGTCCTGGCTGCACTGGCTCTGGCCCAAGGTAAGTCAAGGCTCCTGTTCTCGTTATTCTTACTTCAACAATATATATGCAGAGTTTCCATAAAAAAAAAATTAAGACTTAAAGGCATCCGCACTTTCTGGCAATCCCATCCTGTGAAGCACGCGTGCAGGAAAGCTGAGTTTTAGTGTCGAGGCGCTCAAAGCAGCAGGACTCCGGTGAAATGTTTGGTGGTGAGCTCATGATGAAGCTGTGTGTGTGTTTTCACAGACCGCCTCAGAAGTTGCTAATCTCTACTGTTAAGTCACCAGCACATTTCACCATCAGGCTAATCAACATCAAGTGCTGATAGAAGAGGAGGAGGAGGAGCATACAGTGAAAACTCTTCATCCTGTGTTCCTGCTGTCGGGTTTAATCAGAGAAAACGTTCTGCTGATTGCATTTAAAGTGACTGTTGGTGTGTGTGTGTTGCTCTCGATGAACATTCGGGGCTACTATCTACAGGAGGAAGGCCCTCTGTAGGGAAGTGCCACCCAGACACAGAAAAGAATCTCAAACACACATTTTAAACGCTGCTTTCTCTTTTAATTCTAATGTGGTGAACTGTCAGCTACAAAAACACCACATGATGCTCCGCTGCCCCCCCCCCCCCCCCCACCCCTAGAGTTGCTCTTATCATCTTTACAAAGCGCGCCACTCTTCCTGATCGACACCAGTAGTAGCGCTCTTTTCCAAAGCTGTCACTGTCTGTCTGCCTTACAGCTGCTCTCCATTATAAGAAGCCGGAGGCCCTTGAAAGCAAGTGGCTACAAATACACCTCAATCGTCTCCATGTCTGGCTGGATTCAGAGGCCTCTGAGTCGTAAATGTCTGTCAGAGGCTCTTTGCCATTTACTGATGAATATATAGAATTCAGTCTGGTGGTGAGAGTTCAGGCAGACATGTAACGTGACGATCCGCTCTGCGCTCACGCTGATGAACAGTGAATGAGGACCTTTAATAGGAAAGATAACGTTCTGTGACACGCTTCTCAAGGGCTGCAGTGGTCACTCATCGACCTGGTCACATTGGAAACAAAAGGCGAGTGGCCTTTGACCCACCTGCTGGGAATTGAGAGAATGGAGCAATATGGAGGGATAAAGATTGCAGGTAAAATGACTTCACCGCCCTCTCTTCCTCATCAAATTGGCCGGCAGGCCACTCTTCCTCATTTGATTTATCATGGCGGTCTCTACTCTCCCAGTGAAGTTGCGACTTCGAGTCTCCATCCGTTTCATTCTTTGCGATTTCATTTCTTATGCGTCTCATTCAGGTGTTTCTCCACACATACTTTCCCCACATTTCTCCCTCCCTCTCCTTCGGACCTGTCCATCAAACACGCTCTCACCCTTGTTGCTCCCTCCACACACGCCTTAGAGCCCACATTTACATTTATTAACTCCCCGTACCGTATCAGAGGACAAGTTGCATAATTGTGAAGCAAAGCTAGGTGGTGTGTGTGAGCAACTGGAGAGCCATAGTAGGTCAGACAGGGGGGGGCTGGTTCTCCAGATGCTGACCAGTTCCAAACACAGAGCTGTCTGGATGTCTGACTTTAATGATCGAGACAGGATTTACGATGAATGACAGAGGAAGGCACAAAATGACAACGTCCGAGCCGCATCGCATCTGTCTTTTCCTTTGCTTTGTGTATTTGTGTGAACACACACACATGCGGATGCGCCAAAAATATTATTTATTGCAGGAATAATCAGCTGCTTTCACTTGATTCTTTTCCAGCACATTTCTTTGTACTTGTGCACAAGTGCAGAAGTTCATGCGAGGACTTAGACATGTTCAAACACGGGAAATCAGCTCTGCTCGAGTGCCCCTTCAATAGTATCAGGAAGAAATAAAGAACAATACGCCTTTGTTATGGCTTTATAAATTCTTAAATCATGCGGTTGATTTGGATCATTAGTTAATGTCAGGGGTAAAATTGCAGATTTTAATGAGCCACAGATGTTTTAGGAATCAGATTATTTTAGAATAAGGAACATCGGGGTAATGAGAGAGATATATGCAGAGAGAAAAAGCAGACTCCTCTGCAACCACACACACTTCAGCTGAGGAACTGGCCAAACACATAAACAGCTTCCATATGACATGGCAAACAGATCACACACACACACACACACACACACGCATCTGTGTGACGCTGAAATCAAACTGTATAGATGTGGATGTCTTCTCCCACTTTTCAATATCTGGAATAACCTACAGAATCCAAACCGGCTATTTAACATACCTGTCTGTTCTTCCTAAATCCACTCTGGGCCTAACTTTATAAAGTCTGACAGTCTCTCGCTTCTTCCTCTCTTCTGCAGCTCTTTTATTAGATTCTGGTGAAGACAGAAAACTCCCACTCAGAAAGTGGACATTTTCGGCAAAGCCACCGGTGATCATTAATAAAGGATTGCGTGGCTGCAAGAACAGTCGGAAATTCAAAATGAATGAACGACATCCAAAAATAGCTTTTGGGGAATACGAATTGCAGTTGTCACAACGGTTTCATTTCTGCAGTGTGGGAGGAAAAAAGAAAAAAGAAAAGCCAGCAGCTATATTTCAGGCTTTTTTGTTACTGACAGTCTAGCATTCAGTTGTTTGGCATGTAGCTATATGTTGTTACAAGATGCTAACCAGCAGACAGGGGCAGGCCTCCTCTAACATAGAGAAGCACATGTTATATTCCTTGTTAAGTGGTCTATATTTTATGAGGATCGCAATGAGGCGAAATAATAATAACTGCATAGGCGATACCTATATATATATATGGGTGAAATATCCTAACAAGACTCCTGTGAGCAAAGCAGGAAGTCGTGTGAAAAGGTCAGGATGGTGGGATGCATTTTAACACAGGAGTTTTGTAACTGAGAGTCAGACTGCCATCATGTTTTAGCCACACTAAAACTGTGAGCAAGCGAGCACCAGCAGAGCACAGGATTTATTTTAGCACTAAAGAGGAATTCTTATCTGACACCGCCTGGCTTAAGAAACGTGCAACCTGCTTCCTGATGAGGTCAATTCCCTTACATACCAGCTGTAGGAAGCTTTGCCCAGATGAGATCCCTGGATTTCAAAATTCATTAACGTGCCACTCGAAAGCAGAGAAAAGCCACGTGAGCCTAATTTGGGTTTTCTTTTTTTTATTTCTAAAACCATTAGTCACCCCGCAAAAACTCTCAAAAATACTATTTTGCTTTCGTTATCAAACGTCTTGAAAAGATCATATGACCAAAATGGTTCTGCTGCGAGTCCCCTTTTGTCTTGGTGAGAGCACGGAAGGCGTGTGATGTAACCGGGGGGCAGGAAAAATAATGGCTCTTGAATAAATTCAGCGTAAGGAAGGCAATTAATGAGACATCATTTTGTAAGTCTCTGTTAATTAACTGAGACAAACAAGATCATTGTTCCAGCAGAAAAATCCTGAATGTTTAAGAGAAAAATATTTTGATTAGAGCAAGGACAGAAAGAAAGGAGAAGGGTGTGAAAACAATTTGATTAAATAAAGCAAACCTGGAAGGAGAGCCACATCTGTGCAGCAGATCAGTACGAAAACATTTGCTTCTGCTTATTCAGCGTATCAGACAAATCTGATATGGAAGCCCATCAGTGGGAGTTTTAAAGCCAGAGACATATAAAAACAACAACCATGAAGGTCAGATGACTGCCTATTTTCCCTTAAACTTATGTAATACATATCTGGACAGTTGATCTTTTCTCTGTCGAGCTATAACCTTTCTTTGCAGAAGCTTTCAAGGAATGTGCTGGCATGACAAGAAAGACTTGAAGTGAGCCATAAAACCAGTGGGGATTGGGATCAATACTGGCCTCTGTGCTTCTCATAAACTCAGCAATGTTTCCCTGAAAACACACGTGCGCACACACACACACACCTAGATACAGTTTGATCTCCATCCATCCATTTCTTCCATGCTCTTTGTCATGCATCTTTTCATCCTTGAGATTATCGTAAACTCCCGCTCTGCTCCTCCCCACGAGTCCTCCTTTTCTCCTCCTGATCCATGATGAGGATGCTAATCAAGCTCCAGCTGTGACAAATCAGTGCGCGCAGTCGTCTGTGGCTGAGCCAGAAAGGAGAGCACACTGCTATTTCTTATTTGATCTTAATTAAATATGATTGTAAAGCAACACATACACACAAAACGCACACACACACACACACACACACACACTGGGCTTTATCACTGAGTCATGCTTACATCATTATTATATTTCATGCACTATAAGAGATAATTGCAGATGAGTTCAATGCTGCCTTATTTTGAAGGGAAAGATGTTTGAGTTTGCATTCGGGGCTGCACTTTGTGTTGTTAAATATGCACCGTACATATTTTCCATTTGACTTTCAATATAATGATCCGTTTTCCTCCAGAATTACTTTTTTAATTGACAAAAATGTCAGTTGTTTGCTTCATCAGTGGACAGAAAAGAACTAATGTATATGCAGCCTCGGCGTGTGAGTGTGCATGAGCGTGCATGTCCAAAGGCTTTGTGTGTGATGATGTTCTGCCGTTTGGACGTCGTTGAAGAAAGAGCAGCCGTAAGAAACGTCAACAGAGCGATATGCAAATAGATCCGATGGAGGAGGAGAGGAAAACTAGACACAAGGAAAGAGAAAAGCAGGATAGAAACAGACAATTTAATTCCATTTCCTCCCCTTTCAGTGGCCCCAGAATCCTCATTGTTTCACAGGAGAGGAGGCATATAGCTCAAATTAACAGAGGAGAAAAATTGGGATAATAAAAAAAAAAAATGTGATTAGAAGAGTCTTCATGCTGTGAAGCTGCAGTTTAATTCGATTGACTTTATTGTCTGGGAGAAGAAGAGAGATGCATTTAGTTCAGTAGAGTAGAAGCACTGAGCAGCGGCTTTTTGGATATTATTCTCCCTGTTTGCAGGATCCGCGACCAGGAGTCGGTCAGACAGGAGCAGGAGGACGGCCTTCAACTTGTTCACTGATGTCCAGACATCAGGTACTCCACCTATACTCACATCCTGAGTGGCAGGGGGGGGGGGGGGGGGGGTCAGGCAGTGTTCTAAACAGTAGGAAGTTAACAATTGTAGTTTGAAGCAGCAATTTATCAGTGCAGTCCACTGCTGCATCGCCAGCTGTGACTCACTGCTCACGGAGACAGTCGAGTTATTTAAAACCCGGAGCCGTGACTCAATCCAATCTAAACATTCCGACATGACGGACATATTTCTGGATGAAGTTTGACTTGCAGTTCCTGAGCTGTGTCCGATATGAAGAGAATCCGCTGGAATAACTGTGAAGTGAGGCACAGGTTATTCATACCGCTCACCAGTTGGGCCTTTATGCAGTGTATAGGCAGCAGTTTGAGCAGCTACGTACAATATAGATTGTTTTTTTTACCTTGCTAGAGTTTATAATATACGCAATGGCCTGTTCTATACTGCAAAATCCAAAAAGATAATCAGAATTATGTGTCGTGAATTTGCCTTTGAAAGGAATTTGATGGCTGCCAGCAGTCGCCTTTATTCAGATTGTTGCGTGCATCGCCCGAGAGCGCCCTCTAATTTGTCGCTAAATTATTTTTTCTTTTTTTAAAATTAATCCCATTTCTTGAGAGGAAATGCTCAGGTTTCAGAAAACGGAGCCGACTAAAAAAAAACTAGACAGCACGTCTCATCAGTTAGTCCAGGAGGCTTGGAAAGAACTTGGACCACGCAAAGCTCCCTGGTGTATCCGAGGAACGATTCAAACTGCAGCAGCAGACTTCCTCCGACTCTTAAAACTTGTAACCTACCCCTACCGATTTCCTTACCCATCCCTTGTTTCTGGCTCCTGAGTTGAATTGCTTTCATTCTTTCTGACACTTTTTTTTTTTTTTTGCTATCCTAACCTTCTATTTGCATCTATGTTTCCACTCCACGTGTCCCCAGACGTGACAGAATGGACGTCCTGGTTCAACATCGACCATCCCGGAGGGAACGGGGACTACGAGCGGCTGGAGGCCATCCGTTTTTACTACAGGGAGAGAGTTTGCACACGGCCTATGGCAATGGAGGCTCGCACGACAGATTGGGTGGCAGCGGCGGAAACTGGAGAAGTTGTCCACTCCAGTCTGGAGAAAGGGTTCTGGTGCATCAACAAAGAACAGCCCAATGGCCGTGTTTGCTCCAACTACCATGTCCGCTTTCAGTGTCCACCAGGTAGCTCTGATGACAGAAGCGCAGAGGAGATCATATAATGTTATTTTATCTTAATGATTTTGGTTGTTGTTACGTAGTGAAAGCTTTGCTCCAGATGTCACCCTCTGTTCTCCAATGCGTACGTTTAGAACAGAGCTACTGGACGGCGTGGAGCCAATGGGGTCCGTGTTCAACCCCGGTTTGTAACGACGTAGGCATCCAGGTTCGCCAGCGGAAATGCGTGAACACCCAGCCAATGCCTCTTCTGTTGGTGCCAGCATGCCAGGGGCGCCAGTCAGAAAGGAGGGAATGCTCCACCCCCCCGTGTACAGGTGACACTTTCTAAGATTCTAACTTGTGGCAGTAAATTATACAATATGATGAGGTGCAATGGTGGTGATGTGCAAGACTTGCGTGATGAGAAAATACTTTTAATTGATTAATACCTTTCCTTCAACAACCGGAGCTCTGTTAGATTATTTTCTGCTGTGTGTCCTTTCAATCAGAAATATCTATCAGCTTTCTTTATCATTTTGTGCCCATTATGTAACAGCTCACATGTAATACAATGTTTAAATGGTTGAGTGAATTAGTGAAATGATTGATCACAACATTTAATCACATCATTCCTTTTTTTTTTGTGATCAGCTAAATGGGGTCCGTGGGGAAGGTGGGGTTCATGTTCGGCGACTTGTGGTGGAGGTCGCAGGATAAGGAGGAGGACCTGCATAAGGACCTCACCGACCGTTCCGTGTTCTGGACGACCTGGTGAAATTCAGAAGTGTGGGAAGAGTCCATGCCCGGGTGAGCCTGTGTGGTAAAAGCCAGATTTTGTTTTTGCGCCTGCATCAGTTTGTGCTCACGTCTCTTGTTCTTCTCCCTACAGCTAAATGTCAGCGCGTGTGCGACGAGGGCCGTCCGAATGACGACTGTAGCCTGTGTGTGTGTGACAACCATGCGCTGCATGGAGAAGTCCACAGTGTGACTGGAGTCCCTGTGGCAGGAGCGTCAGTGGCGCTGGTTAGCCAACCGAAGATAGTCCTTGCTCGTACAAATGCCAAAGGCCAGTTCAGGCTCACAGGAGTCTGCTCTTCCAGCTCGACCTTGATCTCCATTATGAAGGAGAAGTTTGCACCCATCACTGTGTCCACCTTTAGCAACACCACAGGTTTATCGTGGGTGCAAGCTGTCCTCAAATCAGCTGGTGAGTGTTAATTACAAAGCTATTAATGGCAAAATTATATTTCTTTTTATTTTATTTTAAATAATTGTTAAGATCGGCTGCATTTAATGAATCAAAAATACAGTACATACCATAATGAATAGGATATTCTTGGTTATTTTTGTAAAAAGAAAAAATCCTAATTCTCATTATTACCATTCCAAGTGCATAGAAAGCAGGAAATCCACACTGCAGCCTAGTCTGGCCTATTGTAATATTGTCTGTAGGTTTAGTTGCTACTTTCAAAGTACAATTCCCGGCAAGAGTAATTTTTCATTCACAACAGTCAGAGTAAAGTCTTCAGTCTTGGCTCCTTTCGCCTTTCCACAGAAAAGCCATATATCGTGACTCACCCGGAGGACAAGGTGCGTTTCGCTGGAGGAAGAGTGTTGTTGTGCTGCAAGGCAATGGGATTGCCATCACCCGACAAATACTACTGGTAAGATGGATAGTAGTGCTGGCACATTAATCACATGGCAGTTTGTCTGGGCCCGCACTTTTTCGTCGTGGGTGCATGCCATTGACGAGAGTGAAACTCAAAGATGCTAAATCACTCTGAGGAGACGAGGAGAACTGTAGAGGTGATAGCGCTCCTCATCTCTACGAGCCTGTAGCAATGGCAATGTCAAAAATCTATCTATGTATTTAACTGTTGTTGTTTCTCACAACCAACCAATACTTCGACATTGAGACATAAAAGGCTATCTCTATTTTCTGTGGAATTACTTTTCAAGGTACCACAACGGGACTCTGCTGGACAGGAAGGTATATAAATATGAGGACGACCTTGTTCTACGGGACCTGAAGCTGGATCAGTCAGGGCAGTATTACTGCAAAACCAGCAGCCCTGCAGGCAGCATCAAGTCCTCCGCATCCTCCCTCACTGTGATTGGTATGTGCAATTAAGCCTCACATCTCTTGCTGACAGCAATTACATCTCACCATTAGAAGAAGCAATAATTGTATTATTCTCATTGGGCATGCTGCACACACACACACACACCAACATCTCAAGGTGAGAAGGTTTTAATTTACAGTATATTCAACTTCAGGTGATAGAACAAACGTGCACATTTATTGCACAGTTTGTTAGATTTAGGTACAGTCACAGCCATCTTTCCTCTCACTCTGACTCCCTACTATAAGTTAAAGCCACAGGTGACCAAATGAACCCTCCAATAGACTTCCTGTTAGGTTTGCGTTGTAGCAACAGGAGGCTTTTTCATAAATCTATATAATACATGCGACGAATGAATTTCAAACACGTAGGTTAAGGTTGTCACAGGAACAACTCTTTAGGAGGTGCTAGATGGCCATGGCCCATAAAATGTGTGCACAGATTTATGATGTTTTTGACCATCTTTAGGCTGTCAAAAATGTGATTTCTGTCATGAAATAATAATTCCTTTTATTACAATAAGATGTGGAACTCATGGATGGCCGATGCTCCTTGCAATCTACAAAGAAATGTGTTGTTTCGGTCAGAAAGTTACAAAAACATATTTTAATTGCTGGTGCAGTGATGTACCGGTAATGTGAATTGCAATTCATCATCATCAGCCTAGGAAGAAAATAATTTACAATGCTGACGGCATGAGGCACATAGGGATTTTAGCTCTGGGTGGATGCTATCCCAGTGAATTTGTGTGTGGCATAGTGATTCATTAGTTCTGTCAGTTCCTAGGAAATCCACTGAGAAAAAACTAAAAACTTAAATTAATTTTAATGCATGAAAAGCAACTGCCTCTGAGACTGACGCCACACTTTACAGGAATTGTCTGCATTAAAATCCAACAAAGTCATCCATGAACAAAACCAATGTGTCCTAAGATGAGGTAGAAAAGGATGGAAAATAGGAAAATAAAATAAATATATTATGGGATTCATAATCTGCTGTTCTTGCAGCTAATCCTTTTTATTATTTACATCGGTTGAAGGTCTATGGCTCCTTAAATAGAAATTCATTATTGCATTAAGATGGCTCTGAATGAAATAAAAGCTCTAGCCTGATTTAATGTTGAGACAAATTACAAGACTGTCCATAAGCCTCGCTTCTTTTCTCCCTCAGTGGAAGAAAAGCATATATTTCCACTTCCGTATGAGGAATCGACACATTCCAAATATGGTGCTTGTTAGCAAAGACACAAATTGAAAAACAGAGTTTCCACAGTGGACTGTTAAACCAATCTAACCCAGGCCACCGACAAATCTCCAGTCTCCAAAAGTAATTACGGCAAGACAACACCTGCAGCCCAGGGCAAGGTGACATTTTACGTATTCCTTTAACAGAGAATGGTTTCTATTTTCATTTTACATTATGCAGAGATTGAATTTAACTTATTAAATGTGTTAATCATAGTTCATGCATTTAATTTGAAGCTACATAATTAATGTCAACGGAAACTGACTGTTGGTAAAGTCGTTAGTGCTGTAATGGTATTTCATGCGTGTCTGTCATGCTGCTCCATGTGTCTGCAATTATGGACTTTGGGAGATATGGAGCTTAGCAGGGATATTTGACTACAAATGCAACAATGATATCATTCACAGACATTTTTCTTTCCAACTTCCATCTGGATGGTTGATAAATAAATCTTTGAACTTCATATCTAGTGACCTTTTCATGCCTTTCTTATTGTCTAAGTTACAGGTAGTTGTTTTAGGTCATGCAGACATTGTGTGGGAAAAGAAAGACATATACATATTTAAGCTGCATTAATGCACTGATAGACAATTGCCCAGTACCCAGTATTCTATCATGGAAATCTAAACATAGGTAGGTTATTGTCATATCCTCAACAAGCCTATGTTTACAGCATAAAAGCACAGCAATGTAAAACACAAAGATAATTTGCACACCTACTGTATGTTCATCAGACAACTAATGTGTTTTGCACATGTGTCTGTTCAACAGTAGAGTAATGTATGTAATTTGTTGAATTTACAGCAAAAGGATCACCAGCTTGCAATTCCATCCCTGAGGCACACCTCATCAGATTGCCGATGGACTGCGCACAACCAGGGACCAATTCCCAGTACTACAACGCCGGCCGCTGCCCTCACAATAAATGCGCTGGCTCCCTAGACTTTGATATGCGCTGCAGAGATGGAAATACATTCTGCTGTGGGGTCCAAGATGTGGAAACTCGAATGATTGACTGCGGGAGCTACAGTCTCCCTATCCGGGCTGTCACACAGTGTGGCTGTCAGAAGTGTGTGCAGCCAACTGTGCTGGTTCGAGGTAGAGTGGTCTCAGCTGACAATGGTGAGCCTCTGCGTTTTGGACATATTCACATTGGCAAAGAGCGGGTCGGCACCACTGGATACCAAGGAAGTTTCTCATTAGAAATCACTCATGATACACAGAGATTAGTGGTTAATTTTGTTGATCCCACTGAAAAGTTTATTGACACTCCCAAAGTGTTTGTGTTTGATAAGAAAGGTGGCTCCATCTACCACAATGTGAAGGTGATGAGAAAGCAAACGCCGATTGAAATCAATGCAGCAGAGACTAACTCTATCAACCTTGGAGAAATCAAAGGGGAAGACCCGATAGGTCAGTTGATTATTCCTCCCAACTCCTTCCACAAGGACAATGGAGAAATCTATAAGGGGACTGTGAAAGCCAGCGTCACATTCATTGACCCACGAAATATCACAACAGCGGCTGCAACCCCTGGTGATCTTAACTTTGTAGATGATGAGGGTGACATGCTCCCTTTAAGGACCTATGGTATGTTCTCAGTGGATTTCAGAGATGAGACCAACAAGGCGGCACTTGGAGCTGGAGCAGTTCAAGTTCTTCTTGACACGCAGCATGTCAAAATGCAAGAGCACATCCCCAAAATGAAACTGTGGTCTTTAAACCCAGACACGGGAATCTGGGAAGAGGAAAGTGACTTCTCTTACAGCACAGCAACTACTGGTGGACATGGGCGGAGCAAACGGGAGGAGCGCACGTTCCTCATCGGCAACATGGAGATCAGAGAACGAAGGCTCTTCAATTTAGATGTGCCTGAAACCAGACGCTGCTACGTCAAAGTACGTGCCTACATGAGTGACAAGTTCCTGCCCAGTGAGCAGCTTGAGGGTGTTGTGATCAGCTTGATAAACCTGGAACCCAAACCCGGTTATTCTTCCAATCCTAGGGCATGGGGGCGCTTTGACAGTGTCATAACTGGAGCCAATGGAGCCTGTTTGCCAGCTTTCTGCGATGCTCAAAGGTCAGATGCTTACACAGCGTATGTCACAGCAATGATGGGTGGGGAAGAACTGGAAGCTGCTCCCTCCTCCCCCAAGATGAATCCAAATATCATTGGAGTTTCTCAGCCATACCTAGACAAAATAGACTACCAACGCTCAGACCATGACGATCCAGCCCTGAAGAAAACAGCCTTCAGCATCAACTTGGCAAAGCCAAACCAAAATAACTTTGATGAAACCAATGGACCAATATATCCGTATCGGAATGTATTAGGTTGTGAAAATGCCCCTGTTAATGCAAATCATTTCAGATTCTTCAGAGTGGAAAAGGACAAGTATGAATACAATGTTGTTCCTTTTGAGGAGACCGATTTGACCACCTGGACCGGAGACTACCTTTCTTGGTGGCCTAATCCCCAAGAGTTCCGAGCATGTTATATTAAGATCAAGATCCATGGACAGAAGGAAGTAATGATCCGATCAAGGAATCTGGGAGGAACACACAGGGAAACAAAGGGCAAACTCTATGGCATCAGAGACATTCGTAGCACCCGGGACATGCGGGAGGCCAACACCTCAGCCGCATGTGTAGAGTTCAAATGCAGTGGGATGCTGTTTGACCAAGCTCAAGTAGACAGATCCCTCATATCCGTACTTCCTCAGGGGAACTGTCGCAGGATTGGCACCAACAGCCTCCTGCAAGAATATCTCATCAAACATCCACCAGTTGCCCAAAATAATGACTCACATGCATTCAACATGCTAGCCCCTGTCGATCCTTTGGGGCACAACTATGGTATCTACACAGTCACAGACCAGAATCCCAGGGTGGCCAAGGAGATTGCTATAGGGCGCTGTTTTGATGGGACCTCGGATGGTTTCTCCCGTGAAATGAAGACAGACTATGGCGTGGCTCTTACCTTCATCTGTCCAGAGAGAAAGATTAACAGAGAGAGTCTTTTCCAACGTCTGCAGACCAACCCAGTTCAGACTCTGTCTCAAATGGCCAGGGATATGAGGGAGTCAGAGGGTCTGCAGGTGCAGAGATCACCCTCCCGGATAGTGGCCTATCCTTCTGAGCAGCAGGGCAGGACGCAGAGTCGCAGAGTGAGCTCTTCCACCAGAAGGAGATTGGCCATGCGCACACAGCAACGGCAATAGATGTTCCAAGAGGTAATCAATCAGACATGTCTTTATTTTGACAGTATTATAAGAGTTATTACATGTACAGTATATGCTCTTTGCTTTTTTACTTCCAGGTCATGGTGACATCAATTCAACGAAGTAACGCTTCCCCATCTGTTGATGAGCGTGAACTCCTTCTTGACTATGGAAACCAAAAGACTGAGGCAGACAGCAATTCAGAAAAAAATCAATGAGTGAGATTGAAAATATTCATAAGACATACTTACTTGAAGGGTTGGTATATACATTTCTTCCTGGCATTTATTTAATTAGCTTTGATTTATTTCTGTATGAATAGACTCACTTGATGTTTGTCGATGTAACTTCTAATTTGTGGTACAGCGCTTAGCCGATGATGGCCGTTTTGGTGCTGACATCTCTTGATGCTTGAGTAGAAACCAAACCTTCAAAAACTGTAAATACTAAACCAGGCCCCCATTATACTTCACAACTACTTCAACTTCTTTGAACGCAGGACGCTTCATAGTGTCAGTCATGCCTCTTAATGCTTTTCATTAGGATGTCACAGCTGTCATTCAGCCAAATGTCCTTCATGCTTACTCAGAATGTGCAAGACTGAGGCCTTCACTATGACACTGTCACTCGGAGCTGGAAGTCTGAAATTAGGATGGTTTATTGTGAGGTTTATTATTATTTCATTGTTTCTACTGCACATTCCAAAAAGTAAATAATTACCCAAAAGCACATATTCCCAAAGTACGGTTTCTCAGAAAGCATTACAGACTCATTCAGGGTCGAATTTCATTTTGTTTTTGTTGTTCAGTAAAATATTTATAACTTTTTTTTTCTACCTTAAAGTGCAATAATTAAATAAATGATGTATTTGTTATTTTTCATGTTATTATTCTTAAAATATCTTAACTAATCTATACATTTTGACATACTTAAGTGCATGAATCATTGATGGGTTTTAAAACTTGTACACCACAGTAATCTTTTCAACTTCAGACAGCACAATTCTTAGCTGGAGTTCAAACTCCCAGCAGAGCTTTCTCATTATTAATCAATGAGGCGCACGGCTTGAGTCCTGCATGAGGCGTAAATTAAGAAATGAAATATGAATTCACTGGCCGCGTTTTCAAAAGCACTGACAGCGACCCAGAAACAGACATGATATTAAAAGAATAATATCTCAAAAGGTTGATAATAGAGATAACCTTCGCTCTGTCATGAAAAATTCAGTAATAGATTACTTTTTTTAATCCTCGAAACAGCACTTGCAGGCTAATGGAAGGATTCCCCGAGCTGAACTAATCCGAAACCAAATAAATAGGACCATAGATAAACCAGGAGAGACTCACAAGTAAATATAATCCTTCTGTTAATTAGGAAATAATGTTTACACTCTCTTGAGAATGACTATTTGACTTGCCCAAACAGCCAAACGAGTTTATTTCCAGTAAACAATGTATGGACTTAATGAACAATGTACTCTGCCACAGGCGATTACAGTAAAAATGCCTCTAAATTACACCCAGCCCACTCTGCTGTTGAATCTTCAAATGCTCCTAATCCCATTTAAATTCAATGAAAATTATGGGCAACAGCTGTATTGCTTCACATTGTTTAACAATATATCTGTGCTATAGAGATGCTACGCACTGCTAACTTCACTTTACGCCTTTAGTGCAGCTTCTATCCATAAGCAGCATATTCCAGAAACACACAGTAATATGGTGACAACAGGTGGTACCTTTGACAGTTTCACTGACCTCTCTTATCAGAGGCCCGAGAGAGGCCATCCATGACTCAATAGTCCAGATCTCCAGATTAAAAACAAACAGCACATGCAGCACCCACCCTGTAAGAAAGAGGATGATTGAGTCCAGGTGTGGGAAAAAGTCCTATAAAAATGCACTGGTGTTTCAGGTCAGCTAAGGAGGCCCAACAGCTGTAGAGCAACTGGAGGTAATGTCAAGAGAATGAGGGGGCGAGATTATCTAGCCATGAATTTAATTATTTTGGGGTACTGTTTGGTAAATGGAAAAATATTAGTGGTCTCTGGCCACACAGTCCATCACTTACAGAATATTGGCCTTCAAAAGTGGTTGCACATGGAAGAATGCAGGTTTTTGGAGGGGAATGCTTTGACAGGAGAATTGGCTTATTCATAAGGAGAAGTTATCAGAGGAGTTTGGAGAACACAGGAACAATAATAGGCTGAACAAACCTTTACGTAAGGCTTTACATGGGAAAGTAATATGGGTCCTCCAAAGACTTGCCACGTCTCAAAGGAGATTAAAGAACCTCCACAGTGTTTGGTTTATAGACTCAAGTGAAATTTCCCACTCTTTAGAATCAAATAGAGGGAGTTGAAGAGTGAATCCAGCAGATATGACACACTGCAAAGAAAATGTTGTCAGTAATTATTTCATTTTACAGGGATTTAATATTATTATTACAAACATAGCTTAAGGGTGCTTAAAGTTTTTTCGTTTTGTTTTTTTTACCGTCAAACAGTTCCTGTTGGCCTATTTAAGATGAGAACACAAGTCCTATCTGTATCTGTAGCTGCAGTTTCAATCTTAACATGTCAAGTGAAATGTAAACATAGAAGAGTTTTCTGTCTTCTACAAATGAATGTAAACAAATGCATTGTTTTGATCCTTATTACATTTTTTTTAAATATAATTACAGTTCTATCAAAATTAATAAGCAGAGACAGTTCCTGGATCAGGTCTATGAAGTGAACTGTTTGTTTTCGCCAATCACGTACGTGAGTGTTAGTGTTACGCTGCATCTCCTTCAAGCTGTGCTAGAGATATGCAGCTGAGGTTAAACAGTCCTGACTGCAGTGCTTTTGCTTAATAGTTTGGCTGAATTGTAGGAAAGAGTTTGGAGGACAGAATAACATCCTCTACAATAAGATGCGTTTCGTAGTATTGCTCAATCTTTTGCTTTTACCTGCACTGTCCAAGAGGAACAATGCTTACAATGTCAAAGCATTTTCATGGGAAGTGGACGGGGATTCTCCATTTTACGCTGTAAATAATGTTGGTGGAGGGTCTCCTGGGAACCCCAATAACAGCAGGGAAATTTCAGGCCAATGTTAGGACAGGCCAAATTCACAGATAAAACAAACACTATCATACAACTTATTACATTTAACGGGATTTTAGAATCAGGGTTAACGTTTCTGGTTGTGACTTTTACTAACTTTGGATAAAACCAGGCTGTTTTTAATGAGCTATGCTAACCAGCTGCTATTTGCATCTTGATATTTATACAAGAGTAATCTGACATTAGAATTATTAGAGATGAATATTCTTACAGATTCATGCTGGTGATTTTACATGCTAGACAACTCCTATTTTCGTATTTCATCTAATTCCATTCAATGATTTAAGGCAATTTTTCCTTTAAGGTACCGGTATGTAAAACTAATCAGCACCGTTTAACTTGAAGGCAGAAAACCTAAGAATCCTCCGTCCTCCACAAACCATCAACACATCAGTTCATTCTCTCTTGTGTCTCTCTGAATTACATTTTTGTTTTGTTTTTTGTAAATTGTATATTGTATGAAATCTGAATCGGAAGCTGTAAATAAATGATTTTGTGGTAACATTAGATTCACATCATTTCATGTGTTGTGTGTTTTGCCTTAAGAACACACTAAAATGATTCTGAATGCTTGGGAGTATTGAATTATTTAATGTGTGAATTAAAATACAGATCAAAACACCTTTGTAACAATAAATACAGTTTGCATTCCACGAGACAGCAGCAGCTGATGGCAGGTAGGTGCAGTTAAAGTGTGTCATTACTAACAAAATGTAATTAAACTAACTCACATTTCAAATGAAGGTGAGGAACCAGCAAAAAAGTGCTAAGAGGAGCGGTGGAGGAACCGTCAAGGTCTGAAAAGATAAAGAATCTCCGTTGTGTTTGCCTATCATCGTCCAGGTACCGAGATATGGACCTTATTTAGACGGTATCTTCAGGGATCCATCTAAAATCTCTAAATTAAATGTGGTGGTCACGTCAGTCCAATCTGTATAGAGATGCTTTGAAGGTTAGTGCTGAGCTCCTCTATGATGAGTCTCTACCTGGAATGCCAGCGACAAAAACTCTGAAACTATTTAATGATGTCATGTCCTCTTCAGACGATCAGATATCATGCACAGTTCCCAGCAATCAAAGTAGAAAGGTCTGAGAAAATGACAGATAAGGCTTATAGGAATGTTTCAGATGGCTTGGGTTCGTGGAAGAAAGTCTTAAAAATATAGTCAGAGTGGGCTCGCTGCATGAAGGGCTGAAGGGCTCAACTCTTCTCATCCACAGGCTGCAAAGACAGACAACTGGCGTGTTTGACGTACACGTTGCCGTCCTCCAGCTTCACCTCATGCACCTTTTGCTGCAGAAATAGAATTCAGCAAAAAAACATAAAGTCATGAGAAGAAGAGTCAAGGATGCACAAGGTGCCAAGACGAGCCCAATATGTTTCCAATGCAATTCAGATGCTCTATAGTTAAAACGGATTCCAGTGCTTTCAGGTAATATTATCTGTTTGGTGGAGAGGAGACCTGTTTCAATCACTGACCTGCAAGGAGGTCCCTGACTTCCCGGTTCTGAGGTCAAAGTCATAGTAATGCCACGGACAGAAGACCCGCAGGACCCCGTCAGCCTCCTCAATGTCCCCCTCGCAGAGAGGGCCTCCTGGGAGACACAAGGAATTGTCAATCATTTTCTTCCTCTAAACAAATTATTATTATTTTTAATCGGATTGTGAAGCTGATTAATCTGCCCTTTTATGCATAAATAAACCAGAACCCAGTTGGGCGCAGTGAATAGGGAGCCCTACCTTCTCCTAATTACGCGTATTGTTACATGAATCAATGATCGTGATCGGATGTGAAGCGACAGCTCTACATTCTGTCTGATCTGAGCGAGGATTCGTTTGATTTTTACCGGAATGTGCGCAGCGAGCATCCATAGCGAAGAACTCTCCCTTCACGTAGAAGAGGCAGACATCCGAGCCGCGGCCGAGGGAGGAGCGCATCAGGCGGCAGCGCTTCTCGGAAAGCCCCGCGGCTGGGCCGATGAGCCTCCACGAAGTGCCTTCCGTGGGTCCCGTTTCATCTGCGCAGCCGGACGCCATGAGAGGGGGGGGGGGGGATTAAAACCGCTTCTCCGAGTTACTGTGTGGCTGTTGTTCCCCACGCGTGGATCACTGTGGTCGTTCGCTCAGTGAAAAGACTCCGTGCGTGTTGCGCGCTGGCCGGCCGGTGAGACGGTCACCCAGTGCGCGCTGAGCCTTCTGCCTGCAGCAGCCGGCCAGACACGCACCCATCCGGGACACCGTCACCCAGACAGCCGCTCCATCCGAATGGATGCTCCTCTCAGTTACAGCTGCAAGTCGAATTCAACCTCAGCTGGCCAGCTGTTATATAATCAAATCAAAGAAGATTTCAAATATATTAAAAAATAAAATAAAAATGTTTAATCCACATTCAGCACAAAATGATACTTTTATTTTAAGTTATTTAATTCAGTAATTCTCCAGAGAAAGTATTACTCAGATCAGATGTTGTCCAAAACATGCACGAAAACATCAAGGCTTGCTTTCAGAAGACGCGCCGCATCGTTCTAGCGATGCAGTGCAGAATCCTATAAAATATCTGTGGTGGGATTAGAAGAAGGACATTGCAGCATGCAAACACAGGAATTATAGAAGTGGAGGCCTTTACCTATAGAAGTGGGCCGACATGAATGGTGCCTGCAGCTGTTGTTTGGCTTGGCTCATGTTTGCAGCAGGTCAGAGCTGCTAAATGTGGCCTTTACAGCCGCACTCATGTTGATATTTGTGCAACCTACTCCTTTTTTCCAATTGGCAAATTGCGAAAAACAAAAATAAGAGAATGATCTGTATTCCTTCTAATCTTTATGTCTCCAAGTATTGTGCCGGTCTAATGCTGCTGGCAGCTTTCGCCTGCACCATGTTAGCTGCTGTCTAGACTGCAAAGATGTTTAACAGAGGCTTCTTGTTCTGATTCCTGTCTCTGAGAAGCTGACTCAAGCAAAACTGCAGCCTGTGCTAAGATGATTGCTGAGAAATGTGTCACATTCAAGAAGAGCTGCATCTCATCAAAAGTTGGATCGCAGTGAAAGTAAATGCTTGTAGGAAAATCAATGGAGGATGGAGATATCTCTGCCTACATGTACCATTTTCAAATATGTTGCAGGCTATAGCTAGTAAGGGAATAACTGTTAACATATCTAGTAATTTGACATGCCTCCATATTATTATTAGGAAAATAGTCACTGTGATAAAACAGATAGAGTTGATATCCATGGAATCAAGCATTTTATAAATGTTCATAAATTTCTGTAAAAAAAAATCAAATAAAAAATAAATTTGCATGAACAAGCCCAATTCTGAAATGTTGGGACGCTGCCTTCACTGCCACTGAATAGAATAAAGCCTAAATGCTGAGTTAGCTTGCCTGGAAACCCCTTGCAGGTGCTGCACCTGCTGAAAATTAGACAAAGAATATTAGTGCCTTTCAGTAAATAAGAAATGACAGAAATAAATGTATTAATCTTTACATGCACTTATACTAAATGAAAATGTTAGTACGTTTGATTCACTGGTAATCAGCCATACAGCAGGATTGAATCATAAAATCACTAAAGCGGTTTATGAACTGCGATTTAACATCGCAGTTCATTATAGGGTGTGTTACTGAGGTTATTAAATGCGCTCTACAGGGTTTGAGCCAAAATGCTACACAATAAAAGTGGAGAGATTATCAACAGCCTGGCTTTGGCATGCTAAGTGGTAAATACAACTGGAAAATACGCAAATTAAAACACGATTTGAGTTTCATAGAGAGAAAATGTAATAGAAATCAAATGATGGAATGTGGAAAACTTGAATCAGCAAGCTGGATGGGACTAATAAACAAAGGTGCAGACAGTAGGAAGCTGGCCAAAGTGACCACAGGAGAATAGAACTGGCTGTCCATAAATTGTCTTTGAATTCTCGTTGCGTTACTCTGATCAGACAATATTTACATGAGGCAGAATTTTGTGGAGAGAAAATCTGGCTCAGATGAGATATTCAACTGTGAGCAGAGCCCAAAGTCATCCATCACCAGCTTTGCCTTGTCTACAACGCAGCAACCAACCTAAAAAATCTCCTAACTCATCTGCCAATGGCGGATGGAAGACCAACTCTCCATCCAACGGGGCTTATACGCCGTTACCTGGATGATTTCCATGCTCAGTTTAACAGATCTTGCCTTTGCACGGATATTTTTGATTCCTTTAAGGATAATATAATTGTCCTCTTGGTACTCGATGTCTTCTATTACAGGGGTTGAATGGCCATGATGTTTTTATGCTACTTCAAATGCAAATCCAGACTCAACTTTTATGTGTGGTGGACAGGAAACTTAACCCACAAGTACCTCCTGAGCCCAGTGTCTACGTCTGACCTTGCAGACCTGCATTCCCATTAAGCCTCAAGGCTCTGTACTGTGCTGTGCTGTGAAAGTGATGAGTGATCGAGAGCCCTGTCTGGACATTTGGGCTCTTTATGGATGTTTGAACGAGTTTCTGATGCTGCTGGCAGCACTTAAGAGAATTAACCACAATTAGCATTGTAATGCTAAAAGATGGGGATAACAGGGATCATTTCACCCGCACTACTCTTCCTCTGATTGGCTAGCATCTGTTACATTCATTGGGCGGGCTGGTTAAATTTGGGCATTAGCGTTGAAAATGTTTGGAGTGAAGGTAAGAATATCAGGTTTGTCAATGAGAGGCAGAGTTTAAGGACTTTGCCTTCAATGGGAGGAACAACACAAATAAAAGAACAGATAACAGGTTTCCAAATCATCACATGCTCGGCCACATCATTACAGCTGTTGGCGACAGTAAATGCAGACTGAGCACATCCTTTGACTTTCTACACATCTATATAAAGCTGCCTAAGTGAAGGACAAATGGTGAAAGGTGAGATGTCTCAAAAGACCAAATTATGGTCTGAATTATTGGAAACTTGTGGAAACAAGAACTCCGGCTGCTTATTGGCAACCGGCTGAATAAATGGCAACCTGATATATTGTAATTTAACCTCTTCAAGGTCAGTGATATCTACCGGTTCCACCGGTGGCTGGTTTACCCTACATCTTGTTTTAGATTATTTATGATGAGGAGAAATGGCTCTGGCTTTGTTTCTCTTGGGAATTGAGTTCAGCCATTTATTTTGTGTGTAATTGACGGAGATGAAATGTAAGAGAACACAAATGCATCCTCCTCTCTTCTCTGTCATACAGTCTCTTAACCCATCAATATACTGTGCATCTCTCTGCAAACAACATTTGACGTCCTTGATGTTGCTTAACATCAAGGATAACAACAATTTTCCTTGTATGAAGGTTAGTGGTGACATTTATATTGTGTATGCCATTTTCCTGGAGATGTAACCTGACAGTATAAATGCGAAGCAGTGCTGTACAGCCTCATTTTCGTAGGAAGGAGTATTCTGACAGTTTGAGGCACTGGGTAAAATTTTGAACCAATTTTCCAAAGCGCTTTGCTCTTCGCTTTGCCCCCCCCAGTAATTTTGCATTGGAAAAACCTCCTTTAATTGTAGGTGAGACACTGATTGCATGAAATCTAGCCACTGAATTAGACTGTGAAGGCTGTTCCACCTCTAATGCATAAATGTCTGCAGGAAAGATCAGACTATGCTACATTCCTTCCCCCCATGTTCTCACTTCTGATTATAGCCAGACACAATATGTCTTGTTCTTAAAATTCCCAGTTTAGCAGATGTACTGCTGGGGGGGACATCGTGTCTGAACTCTGAAGGTTGAGGAGGAGGAGGAGGCGGAGTTCACCATTTGAAAATGCATTTGTGTTGTTGCCATTACGTGCCTCTGTGATGATGATGGTTTTTACTGTGTACTGAATGGTTTATGCTGGATTGTCCTAATATATTCTGATGGCTGGAGGAAATAAAAGTGGGTTAATTAGTGCATGCATGTGACTCAATGGCCATACACTAAGTCTGCATGCATGTTGCAAATGTATTAACATTGTAAAAGGCATAAAGAATACATACAGCAGTGTGTTTGTGCATGAAGCATCTTACTGCTTTCCTCATTACATCTGAATAACCTGACAGACATGCTAATGGCTCTGGGAAACTAGTCTATAGGTTTTCAGCAGGCTGCTACGCTAAAGTCAGCATGCTCACAACGCTAACATTCTAATGTTTTGCAGGGGCAATTATTGTCGCAGAACTCTTTGTTAAATGCAATTAATGCAAACGGATATTCAGATTCCCTTAGATTTGTAAATGCATGGGACAAAAAAAACTCCATTACTGTATCAAGAGTTGCAATTGTACTGAGATTTTTAAGTGTCCAGACAAATATTGAAATGAAGATTAAATGAAATTAAAAAATACAGTAAAATTTCAAAAATGTGTAATATATTTAATATTATTCAAATTAAAAAAGAATCACACACACATGTTAAACTTTACACATCACAATAAGCTTGACTGCCTCATCCTGCAGACCTTCTGAAATATATCAAGCTTCTCCACACTGACTTGCTATTCATATTCAGCTCTGAGGCAAGGGGGAGACCTAGACTTTCAGTAATGATTTGGACAACACCCTCTTATGCCCTGTGGACTGCTATGTGAAGTAAACAGCAAATTTATCCTAATTGCAAAAAGCAATCAAACACAACCTGGTAAAATCTGGATAAGACAGTGAAAATGGCATGAAACACATGACGCAATGATTGACAAGACATTTAGACAAAATTGTTAACTTATATTATTAGTAGCTACTATTCCATGAGGGGATACCTGTAGGAAGAGTACCTATACAAGTGGGACTTTGAGAAATATTCAACTGGCTGCTGCTGCAGTTTCAACCCTCTCCTGGATGATTCAAGCCACGCTCATCTGCGAATGTCTCATAATGGATGTGCTATGTTTCCTGGAGGAAATTGTATGAAATATTATTATAGTCTGGAACATGACGAATCACAGATGGGATAATGGAGGCATATGGCTTCCTGAAAAAGTAAACAATAATTGAATTTTATTGTGTGTGTCCATCGTTTTATTAGATAGATTATAAAGCGATTTTGTAAGGCATACCTCCCAGAAGAAAAGCCTGTAAGACATATACCTCACCATAGTTACCTCACCATGTTTCTTTTGCGTCTTTTTTTTTTTGCCTGAGAGATCAATAGAAGCAGCTCTACAAAATTTGACCTCGATTACGCGCCAGCATCAATAGCTGTAACACATACTCTTGTTTTCGCGAGGGAGGGTGGTATAATGACCAGAAGGGATGTAAAGCGCCACTAAAACAACAATGAACTGGACACGCCTGTCTACCTTGTGTTTAAGATGGTCACACTGAATGTAAGGATTTAAGAAAATAATGTTCTGCTTTATAGCAGACAATTTCACAGACTATGAAAGGAAAAATGAAACCTGTGTTGGCCAACAGCTTAAAACCACATCAAAGCAGTCAGCCCAGCAACCTCCCAATGGGGATGAGAGCATACAGGATTGATTCGTAAAGCGGGGGGAACCATCCATATGGGAAAATTAACATTTACAGGCAAATGTCTCACGGAGCAAACGTCTGCGTGTTTGGGGTTTTTTTTTTTACCGCACAGTCTCAAAAAATTGGATATGTTTTGTGAGTTTCTTGTCCAGAATTCGTGCATACGAGAAGGTTTTATGATGGACATGTGTAGGGGTTGGCAGTAGTGTGTTAGACTACAGTCCAAGACCACTTCATGCAGCTACTTTAGAATCCATTTGGGCATTCTCCATTCATCCCTGGTTGAACCCGAAGTGGATATATTGAAGGACTCGCTGGGAGGTTGTAGCTGTATTTGATGAAAAAAACATGCCGTTTTAAGCAAATCAAGATTTTTTTTTTTACTTTGACTCCAATAGTCTAAAAACATGCAATATATTGTAGATGTATTAGTGACTCTAAATTCCCTATTGGTTTGACTGTGAGCATCCAAGTACGAGCATCCACGACTCTTCAGACAGAGAGGGGCAAGCCACGAATCCACTTCCTGCCGAGAAATTGCTTCGTGGTGTTGAAATATGAAAGCGCGTCTTCAAAGCTCACAGATCACAGTTCGTAACTCACTCAAACTTTTGTCCCAAGTCTAATTTCCAAAATTAATTTGAAAGATAGTTTGAAGTTAATGAAAATAAAACCACTACCAGCGATGGACAGCTTTACCCCTGTTTGTTTCACTCTGAGTGCTGTGCAGCATGTTGGACTGCACACAGAAGGCTCATTACATTTTCCCCCAAGCTACAGATTCTGAGAAGTAATTGGTAATTTGTTTGAAGAATATCTACTCGAGGACATTCTGCTTGAAATATCCACTAAAACTCAGGTTTTCCGACTATAGCTCGTGATGGAAAATTATGACCGCGAGCAATCTGAAGTCAGGGAAGATGCAGCTTTTAGGAGAACCCTGAAAACATGATTGTTGGAGTATCTTCCTTTTTTGTTGTTGTCGCAAACTGGTGAATAAATCTAATGCATCTTCTCTGAAATCCATCTGCTCAGAATGTGAAGAAATCATCCCACATGGCTGAAAAACATTGGAGAGACAGTGAGGAGCTGCAGTCCATTATTACTTTTTATATTAATATTTTTATATTATTATATATTGCACTTTGGATCTGGCAAATGCGGCCAAATACAAGTCGAGACAGGTGCTACCTGGTTGGAATAATCTGCATGTTGCCAAAAGAAATCCTCTTAGAGTGTTTGCTAATGGAACACTTGAAGATTCTGAAGGCTCAGTGCCCAGCAATTTTCCATATTACTTTTTCATAAAACACCAAAGGAAAGTTGATCCATTCTGGAAATTGAACATTTATGATTGGAAGCAATTGGTTTATGATATGAAGCCATAGGTTTTGTAAATAAAGTTTAAAAAGAGATCACAATTACCAGATTATTATTTTTTGAATGGATTTCAAACTATGGGTCGCGGATCAAATCAGGTCGCAACGTTGCCTGAAAGTTGCCTTTTATCTTTTGTGTTTTAATTTTTTGCAGAGCTGCTGAGGAAAAAGAGGACGATTGGAAAAATATGGTCAAATGAGCAGAGCACATTGCCACAGTTTTAAGTGTTTTTATTTATAGATTTGCAGGATTTAAAATTTTTCCGCATGGTCATTTGAAATTGAAATTATTACATTTTTTTTTAAAGACGTGAATTCAATCTGTCTCCATTGCTCCAAATAGAATTTCTCAAGCCTGACTGCTTGACCTTATTTTCCACAGGTTATACTGCTTGTGCAGCTAAAACACTTCTGCAGAATTGGAAGGAAGTTTCTCAGTCAACATTGTGACCTCATATTTTTATAATACCCCAGAACTATGCAGCAGCATTCATGAATCAAAAAACGCCCTGCAGCGATGACTGCATGAGCTTGTAAGGTTTTAATTCATCATGATGACAAATGATCTGCAATTCAAATTTGAGAGGAGTTTACGATAATAATTCTGAATTGTTGAAACTGAAACTGCTATTGGATTTGACCCCTGCGATTAGAGATTTATTTCACAATTTGTTTTTCCAGATCACAAGTGGCCTGCATTATGAAAACTCTTGGAGCCTGAAAGGAGCGTCATACTGGGAAGTCTGCTGGAGGCCAGACTTTGAGCCATGAATCACTGCGGCAAACAGCTTTGTGTTCATTCTTAAAGCATGTGAAACACAAGTACAAGGCCAAACATTGTTTCTTTCCAGAGGCCCTGATGCTTTCACCCCACATGAGTATTTTCTGCATTAAAACACGCACACATTCAAGAGTACCTGCTGTTCTCCAAACAAATGAATACTTACATCTCATCATACTGACAGCATGTTATTGTACATATGATTTTCTTCAGGCTTTATTTCAAACTTGATAGAGCTCATGAATAGATGAGCAAGCGGTAGATTTTTGTTGCATGAGATAAACCTCCCTATCGTGCCTAATTTCCTGTCTGTCTCTGCATTATCAACTATGCAATGTGGCTGGAGGGAAAAAAGAGAGGCCATGAACGCCACCAGACAAATTTCACTGTGAGAGATTCATTGACATCAGTTAATTAAGAACAATTATCTGTGGTGGCATCTTTTAACTTGCTGTCTAACTTTTACAATATTCAAGATGATTTGCAGACGGTCAGTGGTCCTGCATTCAGAAGCTATAAGCTAAGAATCTCCAGCCACTATTGACATAGACCGAAGTCCAACGGGTTCCTCAAACTGGAAATAAAATGGATCGAGCTACTGGAACAGTTGTCCCCATCACATCCACTGCACTGCAAAGCTGCCCTTCACCATGTCCTCAATCTCACTCCTGTTTGACCATCGGTCTCTAGTCTCATTTGTTCTCAAGGTTCCCGATTTATCCAAATGGAGACTGAGCTCGATCAGTAAACAGCAGGTGTGCTCAAAAAAGGAGAACAGGGACGGCTGTGGTCGGCCTTTATGTTTCCATTTTAGGCTTACTTTAATCACACATGGCAATGAAGTTAAAATATTTATTTTTTTCAGCAGAGTTAATATTTTTGCTCATAACAAATCTCAGATGATTTGGTGCAGCCTATTGAGCAAACACTGTAATAAAAGTCTATGAATCTTTGAAGAATTACACTGCAAAATAGCAGCCATTAAGTGTGAGTGCACTGTTGCCGTTAGCATTGAGCGATTAATTCATAATGAAGACTACAGAAGTAAATTCCAGCTCAGCAATTAAATGACTCTGTTTTAAATTTGGCAGCATGAATGCTAAGCATTAATGTTATATAAAAATTAATCAAAGCGTTCCTTTGTGATTGCATGGGTGGCCTCTGGTAGAAAATGAGCCACGGTCACATTGCTACACAAGCAACACTTGAAAGGACGCACAACGCATGCACAAAGACTCATGTGGTCCAGACTCATGTGAGGATGAATGTACGCCCCTCGCCTGTCTGATCACAGTTGTCAGGACTGATCAGGTATAAGGTGCGCTTCTGTTTTCTCCATTCTCCTTTAATGACAAACACAGACTCTCTGACTCATCTTCCACCACTCGAAGGATACACACTCTATTGTTCTCATCCTCATCCTCTTTATCCACCTCCTGAGTGTCCACTGCACAGCCAAATACCTGCCTTCTCTTCTCCCAGTGACTGCCAAATACCCAGAATACCAGTGTCCTTTTCCATCTGGTGGGCCCAATCTGCTCAAGGTTTCCTGCGTAAAAGTGAACTCTGGGGAATTTAACATTGAGAAGCTTGGCCCCAGTAAAAGGAGTCAACACTGCACTAGCAGATAGTTCTGTTTGACACAAACGGATGATGGTACACATTTCTCACAATCTCACAAATCATAAATATCTTTAAAAAAAATCCCCACATTGCACAACACAGCAAAGGACTGATTCATATCTTCAACGGAGAAATAAAAATAATGCCTTGAGCATGGTGTGAACTTTTCTAGTTTCACGGTGAGCACAAACACACACACCCCCCCCCCCCCCCCCCTCCAGGAAATTGCCAAGATCTCCCCTAAAAACAATATCTATCCAGTGCGGCGTCTTCAACAAACGTTATGCAGGTCCAGCTCACTCTTTTTCACTCTTCTTGATCTAACCACCTTGCTGTTCTACATTTGCAACATAGCGACCCTTGCATGCTCCGAAGCTTTCTAATATGTGTTTTTGTCCATTAAAGTATCTAACTCAGGCATGGGCAAACCCAGGCCCGGGGGCCATATGCGGCCCGTTGGTCTTTTTAATCCGGCCCGCCAAACTTGTCCATTTAATGTATCATTAAAAAAAAACCAAATTGTATTATAATTAAACCTCATTCATTTGACCTTTTCCCTGTAATACTGCCTGTAAAAGGCCAAATCCTTTAATTCAATAGCTTTCATGTGTCATTTATATTAGTTCACACAAATACTCCTTCCATCTGTTCTTGGTCCGGCCCCTCTGTCAAATTTTAGAACCTATTGTGGCCCACGAGTCAAAAAGTTTGCCCACCCCTGATCTAACTGCACCTGCTCTGCCTGTGAGATCAACATCTGGGCCCAATTCTTTTGATTATTTGTTTCCGTGTGCATCAATTTAACATTACAATGAGGGGTCGCTATTGAATTCTTTTATTTAATTACATTTTTTTCGAATTTATTCTGCTAAACTGGTTAACTTGAATATGCTTATGATTGAGAGAGAGAGAGAGAGAGAGAGAGAGAGAGAGAGAGAGACAGAGAGACAGAGAGAGGTTTGAGTTTTCTGACAAGAGCAGACCTTAATTATCAACAATTATTGTCTCTCCCAAAATATTCGAACTGAATCAAATGGCGCGCGCGCGCGCACACACACACACACACACACACCCACACGCCAGGGGTGATGGTTATTACAAAGTAATGGAAGATGGTTCAGCTGCACATTGGCAAAATAACATTTTGATTGACAGGGAAGTGTAAACCTTTGATCGCCCGCATAGAAAGCAATAAATATCATGCCTCTTCAAAATAAATGTCCTGTCTCAGCCTCACAAAACACAATATATGATGTCAACACCACCCCAAAGTCTTGTATTTTATTGTTGCACGTAATACACACTAGGAATGTTAATTATATGATTATGAAATAATAATAATAATAGTAATAATAACATTTTTGAAGATTGAATTTGAGAGAACTGGACTTCTGTTTATGATTTGAAGTTGTTTCATCGAAAATGCTTCTTCATTTCTGACTGGCTGTAGGTACAAATGTTTAAACTCAGAGAGTTGATAAGGTCCCATCCTAATGTTAGACTTTTGCAGCATTATTATGGGCTGTTGCCAAACATGAGGTCACAACTGGGTTGTTTTCCTAATGGGACATCATGTGAGTCATCAGTATTAATACTTAACTCAATGCGCAACAGACGGTTTGAGAGCAGAGTGATCATTCTCTGTTGACGGGGGAACTGAGCTGATAAATAAACATGGTCTCGACTCAAGAGCTTTTAGCTGCTGGTAAGACTTGACTTTTCTCACGAAAACCAAGGCTTAACTGTTTGATTGGAAATGTTCCATTCGTCACAAAAAAATAAAAAAGGGGGGCGCAAAAGAGAAACTTTCCCATCCTCGTATAATACTGGTATAAATCTGATACATCTAAATATGAATCCCATGTCTAAAGCCGATAGTCTCCATATGTTTTTTGGATTAAAATGGTTCAAGCGGAGCAGAAAAACATCCGTAGTGCTGACAAAATTTATGTCGTTTAAAGCGCAGTCCAATTATTGTGTCCCATCTTTTCTTTCTCTCTTGAGTTTTTTGCGTATTAAAGTTTGATTTTGGTGAGAAGTCACTTTTATTAGGTAGATCCATAAAGTTAATATTTAACTGATATGAGATATTTTACACACACACACACACACAAAATGAAAAATAAACTAGGCATAAACCAAACCCTGACAAATGCATCCCCATTGAGTGCTGAATGGAATGTCATCTATCCAATAACTTCCACAATAGTAACCCAGGCACATGACAAGCCTTTTTGACCACATCCCATCAATAGAAAAGCTAGCAGACAAAATTAAATTTTAACTTTTGGAACTATAAATTACGGAAGAATAAAGTACCAGGCCTAAAAGAAGATCCAGATTTTGGAGCTTTTAATTTAACATTTTTAGGAACCCGACTTTTTGTCACAAATTATGACTGAGTCTTTACAAAGTTTTTAGGAATGGTTTTATTTAGAATCCCATCTGCTGGAGATTTATTATGTTTTATACCCGACACCCTTTTCAGGCCATGACATCATATGCAGATGGAAGGGTCTTACTGGTAAACAACAGTAAAAAAAGGTCATTTTCCTGGCTCCCTGCTAAAAGCTTGCTGCTGAAACACGTCGGAGCACGGTATCTTAATGCCTAACATGACCGTATCATCATATTAAAGTCATTTTATATGTGTTAAAGGGGAGTGGCTTGGAGTTTCTTATATTTTTCCTTGCACCACCAGTTTTGTTGGCATCTCATTTCCCTTGACAGCGCTAACATGTTCCCGTCACCGAGGCTCAGCTTCAGTTTTGAAGCACAGACTTTATTGTGGAAAGACAGTACATCTGTATGACTTTGATTGCCAGGACACTTAACCACAACACTTAGCCACAACACATTTAAAATGTTAAATCCTGCTGTGGAAAGGAGCATTATCAATGCACGCTTCCTGGAAACACTCGCGCAGAGACACGTACGGCTGAACATTGCTAGCAGCGCTTCATTCCACGTTGTTATCATCAGTGGAGACAACCGATGGTCCACAAACTTGACGCAACCGTAAAACAGAATTCATCAGAATCTCAAACCTAACAAAACAAGACTGGCACAGACACGAGTCAGAAGTTTTCAGGCAAACCATTATCCCATCACCTTGACTCTCAGGTCATTAACCTGTTAAACCCACGTCAAACCCACGGCTTCAATCCATCACGGATCTTCTAGGAATGTCTGTTGGCTTTTATTGCTACTTTTAATACCCTTTCTTCTCAATGAACATATAATTTGTGCTGTGATTGATGATTTTCATGTCCAATGGCTAAACCAGCCAGTCTTGCCAGCCCCATAAAAGTGACAGGCCTTTTCTGTTCTACGGAGAAAGTTCTTCTCTGCATCTCCTTCTGCTATTCCCATTACTGCCTTGGACTCCAAGAGCTCACATCCCAAAAACCTGTTTGCTCTTTTCCTCCTCCTCCTCTCCGCATCCTTTTTTTCTCTCTCTCTTCTTCAATGCATGAAAACTCTATTGTGCATCATTCAAAACAATTACAATGAAGTGTCTAAGGGGGACATACTTGAGTCTAGACAAAGAAAGTGATGTAACAGGGTCTGTTCTCTGTGGTCCGTAAGCTGCATACTTTTAGGCTTGGCTACACTTGGGGGACCAGAAATGGGGAACAGGAACAGGTTTTAGCAATCACCCTTTTTGAGCTGTCGCAAATCTCTTCACATGCGTCGATATGGCTCTGAGTAAAAACACACCTTTCCCTGCAGTCTCTTGCTGGTTTGAATCATTTAGTACAATAAAAAAATATATATTCATTCATTTTTGCTGAATTGAAAACAAATATGTCTGCCGTATGATTTGCATTTTGATTTATCCATCATATCTATCACCTTGTTCTAAGACATGGATTTTTATAGAAGCTCCATGCTTATAAGAGAAAAGACTGGGCAAAAGATTCACTAAAGTGCTAAAGTGTAGCGCTGGTTTATTAAAATGCAGCCTGCTGACTGAGCTCTTTTCTCTTCAACAGACTCGTAATGACTCCCTCTGGAAGCTTAGAGGTTTATTTTCACTTAACACTGCATGAAATGTACTTTCAAGCAGCTCCTGTTTTTATGCACAGTCTTATGACAGAAGAAGAATGTCACATGAGGGGCTGTGTGGCAGGCAGTCACACAGGCCTTCTTCAAGTGTTACCACAGCATCAGTGGAGATATTAAGTCTAATCACTTTATGGTTTACCACACAGTCTTAATTTATGCTCAAGCCTGCACCATTTGGCTCCATTAGAAGTTGCAGTCATGGAAATAATAAAACGATTTTCCATTGTGAAAGTGAGAGTCTTTACTAAAAACACAACTAGCATCCTTATTACCACTCTCTTTTAACCCGAACCTAATCAATTCCTCTGATGACTCTGGTCTCTGCTCAGGCATAGCTGAAAGTTACACTAACGCTCTTTCATAACTCAGGAAAGGGAAGTGGTTCATGATCTTTGTCAATACTTCCCATTAATCAAGATAAAGAATTAAACAGCATCTCAAATGGATGTGGCTAATAAGCACCGCGAATTGCAAGAGTCAGAATAAACTGGAGCCACACATTACAAGATCAAAAATATTTCATGCATAAAGAATTAAATCCAAAACATTGAAGGTTTTCAAATAGCTGCCATGAAAGGAAATCTTACAATGGCTTAAAGAGAACAGCAAATACATAGTTAATATTACGATGTTAGAATGTATCTGTGGGAATCTAGCGAATTTATCCCAATAATGTTGCCATAAAACAGCCTAATAATCGTAGTCAGGGTCATGATTGGTTGTAACAGAATCGGTGGATGCATAATGTTACGCAGCATGAGCGTCAAATAATCTTCATGGATGTGTATCCCCAAACATTAACGCAAAGCTACCTATAATTTATGTAAACTGCATTCACAGCTGTATGTATGGACTTAAACAATTACAGTCTTGAAGGATTATGAGTTCAACATGAAAATATGACTCTCGCTGTGTTCTGGAAGTGATGGAGGCGTGAATGTGGTCAAAACCACATTATTTGCATATGGAAACTATGCAAAAACATCCTTCTCCAAACACACAGAAGCATTTAAACCCGGATGCCATCGGTGACGGGTGCCGCTGCACTGGCCTGTGATCTCACCATGTTGGTTAAACTGGTAATAATGATGCTTGCACTGACCCTTGATGGACGAGGTAAGTTGAGTTTTTATTGCAGTATGCAGCGTACTGCTTCACACGGAGTAGGATGCAGTTGTACATGAGAGAGTAAAAGTCCCACTCACTGTCTCCGTGAGACAAACACAGCTTGAGGATAGATTGGCTTTTTAATGAATTCTTTAATCTATGATGTTTTCAAAAAAAAAAGTACATTCTTTACATGTTTGTCATCAGTCCAAGCAGGGGAAATTATTGGTGGCCACGAGGCCGTGCCACACAGCCGGCCGTATATGGTGCTGATTCGGAGGAATATTCAGGGAAAACCGTCAAAATATTGTGGCGGCTTTCTACTGAGCAAGGGTTTTGTACTGACTGCAGCCCACTGCCAAGCCAGGTCAAACAGGTCAGACACATTTTCATGCATCATAAACTTTTTTTTTAATCCCAGTAACAACTCAGTTGGCCATGGAGTCTGTGATTAGAGCCTGTTTTTAAGTCCTCACCAGCGTCTTGCTAGAGCTATCTGCCATATCCCAGCTTCTCTGTTTCCAACATTTCACCACACAGCATGTCACAGGAGATCAAGATGGATTTAAAACAGAAATGGACTTTCTTGCTTTTAATTTTGTCATTTCAGTTCCTACACAGTCTTTCTGGGACTTCACAATTTCAATCACAGGAATGAAACACAAAATGTGTCTGTGGAACAAGCATTTCCACATGAAGACTTCCAAACAAAAAATTATGCAAATGACATCATGATACTGAAGGTAAAAAAAAGGGAGCTGAACCTTTTATCGTTTCATTGTCAGTTTTCCTACCTTGGTACATGTTCTATTGAAAGCACTGCTCAGCTTTATTATAGTTGCACAAATTGATATTTATAAGAATATAAATATAAATATTCCTTTCTCTCTCTCTCTCTCTCTCTCTGCTTCTCAAGCTGAGCTCCAAGGCAAAGTTGGGTAAACATGTGAAACCCATTAATTTCTCGAACCAAAGTGAGGAGTTAATTCCAAAATCCTGTAGTGTCTCCGGCTGGGGATACACAGTCAGGAACATAAAGAAACTGTCACCAGTTCTCATGGAAGTCGATGTAACACTTGTTGTCAATGAGTGGTGTCCTCAGGTGAACACGTTCTGCTCAGAAGGACTGCCTGCACCGGGTCCTGTATGCATCTTTTTCTAACGTAGCATGTTTAAACAGTAACAATAATCTGCTTTTACAGCAGTCATTTCATAGTGTGTGTGTGTTTGTGTGTTTAGGGAGATTCTGGTGGTGCCCTGGTGTGCGAAGGGGGAGAGGCGTATGGAGTGGTGACGGCAAGCTTCACACCATACCCAGGTGGCCTAGAAATGTATACCTTCACGAAGATTTCTCCCTATAGAAGATGGATCAATTCCATCATAAAGGTTGATGACAAAAGATGGTGAAAACACAAACAACTTAACAACTGCTAAATTCTATTAACAAGCAATAAAAATAATAATAATGAACTGCCTGCTTTAAAAAATACTTAAAATATGCTTAAATTACAATTACCTATGTCTGTTTTTTTATTTTAATCAAGGGACTTCAAATATATTACTGTAATCTCATTGGATTATTTTTTTTAAGGGACATGTTTGGCTTTTTATTCTGCAGCTGTGTTTTTTTTTCTGTCTCTTGAACATATGACAAATACTTTGTCAATAAACTTCATTTGGGATTGGATCCAACGTCCTGGGATCTTGCAAAGGAAAAAGATAATGGATATGTGCGTTCAGATGCTGTTTGTCACTCAGCTCTTACGCAACAATAAAGATTACACGTTTGTTTATTTGTGGCCACATTGTTCAGAACAATGATCTTTTAAAAACATTCATGGTTTCGTGATTTTTCAGCTGTAACTTTTGAATTCTGTGACGTTATCACCACCAAGAGGTGGTTTTCATTTTCACATGTTCATTCAGTGCTGAAAGCTCAATTGGAATTTTTTGATCATTATTCATTTATTCATGCATTCATTTTTGAACACTTTTTCCACTTTGCAGGTCACAGATGTTGCTGGAAAGCAACAGTGACTTTATCTGGAAATCTAGCTAATAATGTTATTCCTTGATGAACTCGAATGCTTTTATCTACGTATTTGATACGCTTTTATTACAAAATAATCAGATTAAACAGGATATTGTCTTAAATTGAAATTGTTGTGAAATGGTCTACAGGCTTAAAGCAAAATGTTTCATAATGCAGTTGCATCAAATCTTTCAAAGGACAAAGAAAGCATACTTTGGATTCTGTGGAAAGTAAAAGACCACGTATCACTAAATTAAAATAAATATTCATCCTCTTTTATTTTGTAATGGATAGATAGACATATCAGTGCTTTTTGTGTTTTCGGCATGATGAAAAAAATGACATAGCAACCTCCTGTATGCATCACTGTGATACTCATCATAGTCATACAAGAGCTGGTCCGCTCTGAGGTGGATCATGGGTTGTATTTATACTGGCAACTCATCCGTTTTCTAACCACTTATCCCATGCAAGGTCGTTTGGAAGGAGCTGGAGCCTATTCCAGCTGACGTTAGGTGAGGGCCAGGGGGACAAGCCCCCCGGTTCAAGACAAACAAGCTCTCATGCCAGAATCACTGATTCACTTCTAGCTCATGAATTATTTATAGGCATAACGATGAGGAGTTTATTCCTTTTCAAAAGAAGCTGTGTTGTGGTGAAAGGTGGCGGACAGGCTTTGGGTTCCAGACATTGAACTCAGTGACCCATAATGGGAACAACACTGGGACATTTCTTTCCTGTGCTGCCCTTTCGGGCCGTCGTTGAATGTTCTCAAAATTAGTTATCTCTCTACAATAATAAGTTCAAGTCACTTTTGGATCAGGAATATCATTGCCATGAACGTGCATCCATAACCAGGCACACACACGCGCACGAGGTTGGTGTAGGCTACAAATGTTAGAGTGATTAAAGACCATGACGCGATCTGAGCCTGGAGCTCATTCTTCAACATATTTGCCTCCCTCTTCTGCTGGAGATGCTGCACTACAATACTTGATGTAGTGACTTAACACAGACTGGTTTCTTGGATGACCTCAAGGCAGGTTTATTTCCTATATGCACAGCCTGCGATACACACAAAGAGAAAAAAAATCTCGCCATGAAACAACACTTGAGAAATATGGATCCAAAATAATCTTTCATGATTCACTTAAATGTTACATTTGCTGAGTTCAGACGACTGAAAACACAGAGATCACTTGGGGTGGTGCATTGTTTATTTATATGTATGGATATTACTCATAAATAAGAAAAGAATGAGTTGTGAGAGTGGTTGCCATGACAACCCTGCAAAGACAGACATAAGCTGTACGTCCGTCAGCGTGCTGCATCCAGAGGAACCAATCAATCATATAGACCGACCAATCATTGTCAAGAAAATGTTACCGTTATTAGTTATAAAAAGGAATGAAGCAAAACATTTAAATGTTCAGAACTTTTGCCATCTTTGCTTAAAAAGACGTCAGTGTCCTTATACACACGTAATAAGGTTGTGATATAATAGTATCACAAGAATATAATAATAGAATAGAGCGCATCATATTTTCCATTCAAGCCATTCAATTGTGCCCGTGTCACGCTGGAATAAAGTTCAAAGCTCTTTTATAACTGGCAGAACTTTTTTTAGATGAGTTTTAAAATCTAATTTCCTGGTTGTCCCCAGGATCACCTTCCCACAAAACCTCATTGAAATGCATTCGTCACTTTGCGGAGTCACTCTCTGTGCCCATTACACACAGTCCTGTTACATTCTGTTCCAATATGCAATGTGAAGGCCGCACCGTTAACACATCCTTTAAATCAAATGACGACACTCATCATAAAGAGGCTACCTCCTGATTGAAGTGGGCGGTGCAATCACTGCTATTGCATATGGATCTGCGGATGGCTTCAGACATGGGCGCTTATCCAAAAACGGCGCGCAGAGAAGACGATGTTCTGTTTCATTGTGAGTTACTGAAATTCAACACCATTTAATAGACACTTGTAATATTTAACAAAACGTTTTATCAAGGTTCCTGAATCAATATGGTGAACATGCTCGCTTCAAAGTATGAAATATTGCTTCCTGTCGCCACTAGGTGGCACTACAACTATTTCATGAATCTGCCAGTGTGTATGCAGCTTCAGGTCTGTACTCCACAATGTGAAATTTGGGGCAGATTGGATCATGGACTGTGGTTCCTATTGCAAGTTCTTGCTTCACGCTTAAAGGTCAACATTGGCTGCACTGCCATGGCAGTGGAAGACTGAATATTCACACGGACTCCTCTGCACCTACGCGTCAAGCCTTTTCTGACCCAGCTTGAGGTCAACTGGCTTGAAGGCCAAACTAAACTAAATCTGTCATATCCTGTTAGCACCATGTGGTGATTTGGTGAAAACTGAATTTTTATAACGTTGATTGTCTTCAGGTTCAGACTCTCATCCAACACAGGAAGTTTGGGGCGCGATCGTGGATCATGGAGTTTCAACAACTTCCTCTTGTGTGGTGAAATAATGAAATCCTCTGAATCACGCCCCTCCCAAGAATCCACCATTTCACAAAAGCTCTTTGAAATGCATTAAAAACATGTTAAGTTTTATCGTGCTCTCACACACACACACACACACACACACAAACAGCAGACACCGCCATTACCTCCCTCCGTATCTCTCTGGCGGCGGTGTAATTAGACACACTGGCTGCAACGTGCTGTTTTGAAACTGTTTCTAAACCAAATGCACTTTGTGAAGACAGGTAGACCACAGACAGGTTAAGAATAGAAGTCGATGCTGCTGCAGTAAGCACGTATCTACGGAACCCTTGATCTGTGAACCTCATGGCTTCCTGTACATTACCACAGTTTTCCATTGCGGTTGACGAGCCTTACAGTAATTACGTAATACTGGCTCAGACGACAGAAGGGGGCACTCTGTGCAAGTCTTTTGCAGGAGCCCATAGCAGTGCCTCCTTTATGAGACGCTCTGAAGTGCGCAGTTGCTTTGTCCTGTACTTGACTTTGACTGACGAACTATTCCATAGCGATTGCTATGCAGAATGTAACAGGACACTTCTAAAATCTCAAATATGATTGGTTTTTAATTTCAGATTATTATTCATTCAATTATTATTATTATTTCATGGCATTACAAATCCATGCAAATTTGAATACCATAATTTATATATAAAGAATGATGCAGAAAGCAGCCTGTGTGCCTTTAAGAGGCGAGATCACATTGTTATTCTGGGTTTGTCCACAGGCCGTCTGTGGAGGTGGACAGATAGTGGTTTTGAGGGTGGCGTGGGGGGAGAAAGAAGGTGTGGGAGGGGTGCGTGTGTGTCTGTAGGAGTCTAGTGTGAGTCTCCGGGGACCAGTATGGATTGGAAAGAGAGGGAGACAAAGAGACACTGCAATGTGGATAAGATGTCCTTTGGATGCATCCCATGTTTTACTGCACGTCCGAGGAGGCAGGGATTGATCCTGTGCTCTACCGGTTCTCCAGAATGCTGCTGCGGGGGAACACTCAAGGCTAAGCCGGCCATTAGCGAGCCAATAATTTGTGTCATTATGTGAAATCTGCAGCTGGTGTCACTGATGCGCTTTTTCTCACATGTCAGGTCTGAAGACTGAAAAGACTCTTCTCGCGCTGCCTATTATAAAGCCGGCCTCTCATCCCTGCTTCCATCCTTTGTCTTAGAAGAATGTGTGGCAGAAAAGGCCTGGTCTGGATATCTGATTTACCCCCCCCAGAGCTCCATTTTTGAAATGCAGCATGCTCAATATAAAATCAATGCATTAAGTATTCTTGAGTATGCGAAGTGACGTGCTGCCATTCCCACTCTTTGCCTTTGGCTGTGATTAAAGCTAATTTGAATGATTGAAATGCTTCCATAGTGGAGCTGGAGTGAGTGAAGTGAAGGGCTCACACAGATGAAGGGGGAGGAGGCGAGAAAGGCTTGGCTCTCCTCCAGGTGGAGGAGGCGAGTCTGCCCCCCCCCCCCCCCCCCCACAGATAGACAGTCTATCAGTGTGTGTGTGCGTATGTACAAGTGTGTGTTGCCAAAGTATTGTTGAGGGAATAAAATATAAAATAGAGCTGTGAGCAAAATGGTGATAAAGAATGGATGCCACTGTGCATCTGTGTGTTTGTGATTCTGTGTTCACTGTTCAGATTAGAGAGTCTACCTCTGGTTAATCTGGATATTCGCCACATGAATAGTGACCATCTATGGTCGCCAGGCCAGCTGACTCCTATTTCCAAGGTGGGCGTATGATTCTCACACTGCACCTCCAAGTCAACAAAGATGAGGACAAACAGGAGAGCCAGAAAGCGAAAAGAATTATTTTCTTACTGTTTTAATTATTATATTTTTACCTATAGTTTTCATTATACTCATTTTTCTATCTTGCAGCTGCACGGCAACTATATTTCTGGGCTCACCTGACTGTGCTGCTAAATACAGGAGCCATCTTCATGTGGTATCGGCAACTAAATGAGGGCAGCTCATTTCAGCTGCAAGTATGTCAATGGCTTTGAATCTGGGAACAAGATCTCTAGACAGACAGCAATAGAGTGCAAATATACATGACATTTGATTTCTGCTGCACATCAAGGTGTGTTTAGGGTGAGGCCTCTTCTGTTTGGACTTCACTGATCTGAAGCATGCATGTGCACATAGGCACGCATCAGCATTCAAACGCCCACCCACAGAAACTGTTTAGCCACATCCTCGTCATTCCATTTACTTCTGGGAGACAGATAGGACACGGATATTCATAAGGTATTTCTAGACGACTGCAGGCAGGTGGTTGGTTAGCTGTCATCCATCGAGGGAGGCGTGCAGACAAAGAGGACATTTTGTTCTAGACAAAGCAAGAAGGCAGGCAGACAGCTCTGGTGTCGTCTTCCACCCCCGTCCACAAGCCTGTCGCTTCCGTCCGTCTGTCTGTCTATCTATCTATCTATCTATCTATCTATTTATCTACACCACATAGGAAGAGCAAATAAAAGGTGTCGTCATGGAAACCTACCATGCCTTCTCTTCTCTCCCCACATCACCCCCTCGACACACTCAAAACTTGTTGACACACATGCGTGCTCACACAACGCCATGCATCTGTTCCAGAGACACTCAAGAAGTGTAGACAGAAGTGAGACTCTATGGAAACAAGAACTCATTAAAACATGCAAAGCTCTACATTTCAACCACAGATCATTTTGAATAGTTCTTACAATTAAAAAATATATATTTTCCTAGCAGCACCACAGGACTTACTGACATATGTCAAAGTGTTCTTCAATTAAATTGGATGGAACATTCCCAGTTTACATGATGTTATCTCCAGTCTGAAATATCTGTTTTGCTGATCAGTATCATTCATTGCACAACAGAAAAAAAGCGCTTCAGAGGGCAGTGATTGTTTTGTTTTTTTGCTATTATAAGTGGAAATTAGCATTACAGGACAGCCCATTACTTTACAATGAGCACCTTCTAAATGACGCTGCTCAGAGAAATGGCTCCTTGACTGGACGGCTCGCAGGAATGGTCCCTCTTAGTTGGCTGCCCAGTTAAGTGCATTCAGTTTTCACATTGAGCAGCATCTGTTGGACTGTTCCTGCTGCTGCTGCTGTTGTAGTGGTCCCTGCAGTAACAAGAAGTTTCTGAGGAAACAGGCTGCAGCCGTCATTTGCTGTCCTGCATGCATTAACACGCACACAAACCTTAATGCATGCACTCGAAGGACTGACGCACTTCCACTACACTACTTGTGCTCCCTGGGCACATACCCTGCAGGTCTCCATTCATCCAAGGTGAGACACAGATGACATCAGAAGTTGCTACCATGACAACGGTTGGTTGGGTAAAGCCATGCGGCATGATCCGGCTTGTTGGCCGATAATAAAATTGCTCCACCCTCTTTCTCCTCTGCCTCTTGCACTCGAACAGAAGAGAGACAAACAAGGTATTTTTTATCCTCCTCCATCATACTGAGTTTTTCTTTGTTGGGTTGTACAGACCTATAGAGATTTTGTAATGTGGGTGTTGAGGATCTACAGATTCCATTTAAGTCGTCTGGCTACCCTCAATCAATACTTAATTGATTCACTAGAGGTGATTGTTCAGGAGCTGATTGCTTCTCCAAGCTGTTTTCTCTTGAAATGTGTTTCTATCCTACCAGCTGGCAATTTTGGGGCTCGGGTTCAGTGCATTGTTGCTTCCAGGATCAGTGTAATTTCGAGTACTCATTTGCCAAGGATTGATAGGCATGCACTCCCCAACTTTGTGATGCACAGAGCGTGATTGGCATGTGGGGAGAAAGAATTAGCCAAGAGAAAATGGAAGAACAAAGTGTTTGTCAAATGACTCCATCATCCCCCAAACACCAAGCGTGTTTGATATGATAATTATGTTGATTTATTTTCCAGTTACTTGTTACACTAATTAAGACTTTAGCAAGTGTGTTAAGCAGAGGTCTGCATGGGGAAGATGCTTTGTTGTCATGTTTATGTTGCTGCCTTGGAATCTTTCTTCTTCCTTTTTTTAGACAAACCACATCTGCTGTAATAGAATCACATACAAGCTGATACGCTTTATATATGAAGCAGGCCTTTAAATCAGTGTAGTTGACGTTCAGATTAGCCGACTTTACTCGGAACAGCCCTTTGCTACTGGGCTGACTAAATCTAATAAAAATCTATAGTCTCGTGTGCTGATGAAGTGTCTGTGTCGCCTCATCTGCAAATCACTGTGTCTTATAATTGATCTTTTCTCTCCCCCTCCATTCCAGTTCATTCACCTACTCTAAATATTGTATTAAAACAACCTCAACAGCCTGAAGATAAGAAGATGCATTGCCGGTGACATTTAAAAGGAGCTGCTACCCGCCTCCTCCTCATCTGCGTGTCCATTGTCAGCATCCTCTGTGGCCTATAATGAGAATGTGCACGCCCAGGCCATTATAAATAGTCTCTGTCCTGGTTAAATGCAACACCTCTCTTTGGGCGCTATTTGGGCTTCATGATTCACTGTGATTCATGTCAGTGTGTGTTCTCTCTGTTCTCACAGATGAGCTGGATAACTGGGGGGAGGAGATAAGGACCGCAATGGGAACATGGATCATGTGTGTGTGTGTGGTAAATTGAACAAAGAGAGAGACGCTGAAAGTCCCCAGCTGAAGTGATAAATTTGTCAGCCCACTTTTGAGCCCACTTTTAGAAAAAGCTGGTCTACTTGTAGGAGGCAAATTGAAATGAACAATAATTTCCTTTCCTTAAACTGCGTTGGTACCTGCATGCATGTGTGTGTAGGTGTGTGTGTGTGTATTTGCATGTTTGTCATGTGCCTGTTTCTGTGCAGTGGCTGGTGCAGCTACTTAAAGAACAGGGCACCTTGTTATCGCGCTGTTGTTATCTCCTGCTGTGCATCCTCACTGTATAGAACCCCTCGCTAGCTGTGATAGATGCTGTGATTAAGTGATGGATGCCCATCTAATTACACCCTGCGGTCTGTTGTCTGCATACCAGCAAGGTAGGAGGAGGCAGTAGCTCGAGGAGTGATGCGAGGTGCAGCCACGAGAACACATTCTGAACATTTGAAATGAGCCTTTGTGAAAATTAATATGCTGCCTGCTTGTTAAGCTACTAATTATTTACACATGGCATCTGCTGCTGGGACTGTGTGCATGTTTGTGTGTGTGTGTGTGTGTGTGTGTGTGTGTGTGTGTGTCATGTCCATGTGCATGTCTGCAATTCCAAATGGACACCAGCTCCCAGTGGCCATGTGGGAGTGTGGTGGGTAGCTCAGAGTTACATTAATAGCCAGAGGACAGGCAGGCAGGCAGAAAGGGAGGGCGGACATAGACAGGAAGGGGAAATACAGCTTGTTGGTCGCCCACCTCTTCCTGTGCATCTCCTACACTCGCAGCCCACGGACCAGGGCTGCTTCTAAAACCAGCTTGTTTGCTTGCATTGCGACGGAGATAAGCTGAAATCGAGACAGAATGGGAGAGGAACGATGTTAATAGAGTAGTGATGAGTTCCTGGCACCACCCGACCGTTTCATCCATCAACCACCCAGATGTTTGAGGTGAAGCAATCAAGAGTCACGGTGACAAAATCCACAGCAGATAGCAGATCTCAGATCTGTGTGACGGCTGCATTGAATTCATCCGTGATCTGTAATCACAGATCACAGTAAACAACAACAACAACAACAACGTGAACCTGCTGTCAAAGTGAGTGCAGTCAACAAAGGCTGACATCCATCCATCTGATGAGGAACAGAGGTGGACTGCAGGCTCAAAGAATATCCAGCAGAGGTCCTTCTCTCATTAATAAAGTAAGTGTCTCTGTGTTGAAGTGGACAGGACAATAATGAACAGCTGACAAAGGTGAATCCAGATCCAACGCTGTGACAAAGAATGGATGCTACAATGAAGACGCATGTTCGACATTGAGAACACTTTGAAGGAGACTATTTCGAGCCTTTCACCGCACCGCAGCAACGCACGCCGATAAGAAGCCCCCCCCCCCCCCCCAGTCTGCACGCATATTGTGCTCTGGTAAGAGGTAAACCCCATGCCCTTCTGGGATCCCGCATTCCCCATTGAACTTTCCACCCACTCACCAAGGAATGCAGAGAGAGGGAGGGGAAGAGGGGGGGGCTGTTAGAGGCAGCAATGGGGGCATGTGAAGAGATGAGAGGGCTGTAGGGGCAGAATGAAGAAAGAAGTACAAAGATGAAGAAAGACAGATGTAAAATAATAAACATTTGTGATGAAAACAGCCATTCTTCTCATCTGACTGCGTCTGACGGCTATTAGATCAGGCGAGAACATCGACGCGGAGGCGATGGCAAAACCAGACATGTCAGATGTTGCGAGGGGAACTGCAGCTCGCCCCTCGCCCCCCCCCCCCCCCCCCCCCTGTCCTTGTCTCTTCCTGGACAGATGATGCCTGATATGGATGAGGAAGAGAAAACGGTGATAGATGTGCACAATTGTATGTAATTATGTAATGACAGGGTGTGATGTAGCAGTGCCTCATCATTACTGTTTGTTCAGCATTGTATCTTGTGTATGCATACTTGTGTGTGAATGTTCCTCGTTTTTATTAGTCACAATTATTCAAACCTGTTTGTGTCGCAGGAAATCACAAGCCCTTGGGCACTTGTTTCATTTTGGGTTTTTTCCCAGTGGAGACCTGTCAACAAGTTGCCGATGTCTCTCCTCAAGCTTCTTCTCTCATTCTGCAGACTTTCTCAGAGGACCTTAGCAGCGATGAAAGCCGGTGCCTCGGTACGCCTCTCATTGAATTAAGAATTCCACGGCGTAAAGCGGCAGCATTGTTGATGAAAGGTTAGAGCCGTTTCAAAATTCTCCTCCTAAATGAAAAGGCCCTCTCTCTCCAGCGGTCGCACAGAAAAGAAGGATGACATTTCGGTTGCCTCAGCTGTGTATCTAAAGTGTCTACGGCGAAATGCCAATATGATCAAAGCCGAATATCTCGGCGTGCTTTGTCAGGTTATCTACCCGCCTTAGTAAGGCCTCATGCAAAGTCATTACGCCTCCCGGTGCTGATTCTGTGAATGCTCCTCATTTAATGTGAAATATTAACGCCGTGGCAGAAAAATAAATTCAGCTTTTCACATTAGAGATTAGATTTGCTGGTTCAATTAGTATCTGTAGAGGGCAGAGTTGGAAACGCAGCGGGTTGAGCGTGGAGAGGAGGCAGGTGGTGGTGGTGACACTCTTTCTCTCCGTCTCTGCGCTGTCCTTTCTTCTACCTTGACACGCACCTTGGACATGCACATCTCTGCTTTGAAGTGCAGGCTGGAGGAGGTGGAAGGAAGAGGCTGCATTTTCAAAGGTGTCACAGAAAATGCAGGCTGTGGCAGGTTGAAATGCTGACCCCTGTTGTGATTCACCTGTGTTCGGGTCAGCCACATGCACGTCACTACAGCTTCCACCACTGAGATGTGACGCTTTCAGGCCAGGCACCCTAAAAAAAAGGGGAGCAGGCTCGAAGTTCGGTCATATCTAAAGATTACCAAAAGAACATGATGTTGAAAGAGATACTATGTGACCGCCAAACAGACAGAAAGGGCCGGGAGGCCGCACAAACAGAATGGATGTATTTGCTTTTCATGTGCAAAAATCAATGGGGGGCCAGACAGATGGCGGTTTGTTTCCTCGCTATTTACTTCCCGGCTCCTTGACAAATGTCCCTGCAGCCCCTGCTGGGCTGATGATGCACAGGTGAGCAGAAAGCCATCCCTTCCTTTCCCGCCCCAAACCGATGACAAATCCGCCAGCTACCGCCCTGTTCATTCTCCCTCTGAACCCCCCCTCCCAATCCGTTCCCTGTTGTTGACCGAACTATGGCGAGCAGCCTTGAACTTGCCTCACAGGAAAAGCATTTGCGTTTAACAAGCTACACCATCAAACATCATCTTAATTCTCATTGTGTATCAGAAACACTGGCCACTCAACAGAATTGTTCTGTTATCAAGAAGCACAAGGCTTTCATTCAGACAGTATGGTGCAGTGAGTCATCGTGGAGCAGGAGACAGACGAGCGTCTGTGTTCTCCAGCCGCCAAAGATAGAGAGCTCCCAATACATGATGAACCTGGCCTGGCTCGTGTACCCGAAGAGGTTGAGGTACCAAAAAGAAGCAGACGGATGAAGGACGCATTCCTCTTCCTTCCTGAAACACGTGGACCGTGACTCCTGTCTGAGTCAGAAGCATTAGATCAAATTGTCTATGCATTCTAGTACAAACCAAAGCATCTCTTGTTGATTTGAGGAACGCCCACTCTGAAGCCATTTTCCCTCAACACAAATTTATACAAATTACTTTGAATGGAATCTATTTTTTCTAAACTAGGACCGCGTATGATCTTTTTCCTGGTAGCAATCAGTAGAAATTCCAGCTCTAGAGGCAGGAATGATCCTCGCTGGAATCAGCCCGAGGTCTGCACTGCTCATTCTGTGGGTTTTAATGGAGCCCCGTGTGGAATCAGACTTTCCTTCTGCTGCTTAGAGATATTTTTAGTCAGACGGTGCCACTTCTACTGGAGTACACCGAGACATCACACGATGCAAGTTTCTCTGATTTTAGATTTTTTTTCTTAACCTTTCATACAACTGTGATTCATATTTCCATGCAGGCTTCTGCTCACACATAGCAGCAGCAGCTCGTGGCGTGAGATGCTGCTTCCCTTTATTTTTCCCTATTTTGCAAGTGAAGTAGGGGTGAGAAATGCTGAAGGGGGGTTAGTGTGGGTGAAAGTCAGCATTCCAGCTAGACCAGAGTAGAGCAGAGGTCGTGCATTTAGCGAGCACGGTTGGGGGAGTGGGTGCTGCGGTGGCGGCGGTGCAGGGGCGAAGCAGAGTCGGGAGCAAAGAGTTCCTGATTCCACAGCCCTTAGCTCACCACCTTTGTGCCTTCTGCCAGCCACTCCTTTTCTCCTCTGCCTCCTCTTTCTCCTCCTCCCACTTCCCCCCTCCACTAGGTTTCTCCATCTGAGGTGTTAACTCCTTGTTGGGCAGTCCCAGAGTGGTTGACATTGCTGACGGCTTGCCTGGAAGAGGTGGGGAAACAGCTATGCGTCCTTACTGGAAGTGAAGGCGTGTGTGGCGGTAAAGCTGAAATGATTCAAGGCATGATTTTTTTATTTATAATTTTTTTTTTTGCAATTATCTGTGACCTGGCACGACATAAATATCAACACACGCACAGACGCAGACATACAGGCCTGCTGATTAAAGAGGAGATCTCCCTCAGCGAGGAACGGATCAGCATGAGATGAAAGAGTGTCGACTGAGGAGGAGTCCTGCATCACTCACACCTGTGTTTAACCCATAAACACTGGTTTTAGTCAAGCTCTGCTTATTTGTGAATGCTGAAGTAAAGAACATTAAGAGGAGAGATATCGCATTAGAGATGAAACCAACAGTTACTGTGTCATCCTATTAAATTGCTAAGTCTGGTCCACAAAGAGAATCGTTTACGCAATGAAAGACTAATTAAGCCAGACTGACAGGTGAATACAAGACTAGCACAGAACAGGAAACGGTGGCGCGCACACACGCACACACACACAGTACAGTGTGTTGTGTAGAAATAATATCCTAATATGGATGGGTTTTGGGCAGGAGGGTGGGCCAGCGCCATCTTGCACAACACAATACCAGGAATGGCCTAGGTAGGGTTCCAAAGGCGCACGTGATCACTCTGTGCACCTGCCTGTACAAGGCCAACAAGGCATGTGTGGCTGCTTGTGTGCCGCATTACACAATGCAAGCCGTAGACCGTGACATTTGAATGTGCTGATTGTCTTTCTGTGACCAACGCGCAGGTGACGTACGTGCGAGTGGTGGAAAGAGATGACCTTATGATAGCGCCGTTGTTAATGCTCCCTCCTGCTTTCTCCTCCTTCGCTTCTCTCTCAGTCCAGCCCCTCGGCTGCTCGTTGTTTTGTTCTGCCCCAACATCCACCCATGCTACCTTGTCATCTGTGTAATAAAATAAACATAGCTCACACGGCTACGTATTGTCCTCTAGCCGGCAGAGCTATAAAAAGATCACTTTGTTGTTGTTTTTGGTCAATGAATCTTTGCTGCAGCTTCCCTGCCTTTATAATGTGTTCTATTGTGTTTGTGTTCTAACTATCGTAGACATCCCGAGCATGTCGATGAAAAACGTCCACCTTTAGAGAACGCCCTGCAACGTGTGAGCACAATTACCGGAGAACAAGGTCAAGGGATCCTAGAATGCTAGGCCATCAAACATGGAGATCTTGCACTGCACTTTAGTTCTCCTGACATACACTTTCTATTTATTGCATTTTGTTATAAAGTCCTACTTTTGCATCTGTGAATTCTTCAGTGCTGTTGGGTTTGTGGTGCCGTACGTGGTCCACACACAGAAAAGAGCATGTCAATGTAAACACAGGCGGTCAGCGCAATGGAATGTGTGAGGTACGCAAAAAACAACAACAAATAAAACCCTGGGGACAAAGCGGGGAAGGGTGAAGTGAAGAAAGGAAGGAAGGGGGAGGAAAGTGAGACGAATAACAAGTGAGTCGGGTCGGGTAAAGAGAAAATTAGTTGGAAAAAGAGTAAAAGAAGGAAATACGAGTCAGTTTGAGAACTTGAGAAAACGAGTGGGTGAGGAAACAGATTTTGAGGATGTGAAAAAGGAAAAGAATAGCGAGTGGGGGACAAAAAGGTGTAGATGGAGACATGAGGAGGAGACACCAGTGCCACTTTTAGAAGTTGAGATACAAAAAAAGGAGGGATGAGAACCAAAGTAAGAAGGAGAGCGGCTCGAGTAGTGGGAGGAAGGAGAGTGGGGGGGGGGAACTGCTCTCTGTTGGTATATATGAGAAGGAGGAGGAGTGTTGAGATGGAAGAAAAAAAGAGGGTGAGAGTAAGAGGGTGAAGGGCAGAGGTGGGTTTAGATCATTCATTCAGTCGGGTGGCGCGAGGGAGGAAAGGACATGAGTAACTTCAAAGGCCTTGAAAGAGAGAAAGGTTAGAGTTCTGTAATCCAAAGACATACCGGGGCCCTGCAACTGGACGGGTCCTGGTGCTGCTGAAACTCATTTAGCCAGCGGGCCCCACAGGTTCTTAAGAGGGTCTGGGTTGTAACCAGAGGAGCTGTGAGTGACATAGTGCAGGGCACAGAGACCAGAGAAGGCTCAACTACACCTGACCTGGCTGAGCCCTTAAAGTGGCCCTCACTGCCCGACAGCAGAAACACACACACACCGGTTTGGAAGGCTTTTATTCATAGTTGCAGATGTGCAGGATCATAATATAAACAGATGTTGGGGTATGTTGTTAAAATGTGTGCGTCTTCAGTGTTTTCTGGCTCCATAAAGAGACCTGCATATCAATAAGCATTACATTTGAGCCTCAGTGAAGAGAAGCGTCTGGGTGTGTCTCGCGCTGCAGCTCTGCTTCTGCACTCAGGGCGAAACGATCGAAACAAATGTTTTTAGGACAAGGCCTTGATGCCCAGTCCGAGCCTTAGAATGGACAGAAGGTCAATATGCAGAATCCAAGTGTCTGTTGAGTCACAGTGTCAACAGCCACATCCTACATAATACAATTGCCAAAAGCATTTGACATTTGGTAAAGAAAAAAAAATCTCTTTGAGGACTGGATATGTGTGAGTCTGCAGGCTGATGCACATTCCTTTTAAATTCATACTGCTGTGAGTGTATGTTTGTGTGCATGTGTGTGTCAGCATGACGGGAAGCCATGGCGTGTGAGTCATCAGTAATGCTTGGATCTCACACGCATCATTGCCTGACCATCCATATGAAACTGACCATGTGCTAAACAGGATGGAAATTGGGCCCACTGTGCCGAGATACTAAAACCAGCACAAAAGAGAATGTAACGAGTTGACTCAGAGGCACAGTCGGTGGAAATTCAACCGCATAGAGTCGTTAAAGGAAGGAAAGGGATTATCAACAAGGTAGGCAGCAGCGAGGCTGTGGGGGTGTGGAGGTTTGTGGAAAAAGAACAAAGGAAGTGCAATTAAGAGCTGCAGGTAACTGCCTGGAGCTATGTGAGATTCTAGGTGTGTCTGTATGAGCAAGTTAGAAAAGTGATTACATTGTGACTTTCCAGGAAAATAATGTGTGCAATCGTGCGCTGATGTGTGTGCATGTGGGGTGCTGGCATCTTAGCTGTGTGCAGGCTTTGGGTGTTGGTTTGAATCCCTCAGCACTCTGCAAACCTTTATCAAAGCGATGCCAAATGAACGCAAACAGAAAAAAATATGTATGTCAATATGTTTATGTTTACTAATACAAAAACCTTCACGGACCCTGACTCATGGTGTCAACTGCAATTGAAAATGTTAATTAGATGCCAATAAACAAAAATATGAAGAGTCCATGAAAGTATACAAACGCCACACAGATAGAAATCGAACCTGGTGCCTTCTAGCTGTGAGGCAATAGCACTACCCAATAAGCCACCATGCCGCCCTAAGGGTGTAATGATTATTGTTATAATATTATATTATTGTTTATATCATCATTAAATAGACCGGTAATCCCAAAGATCATACACTACATGTACCGGTAACTAGAATTTAAGGAAACTAGTTCCAGCAGCTGTATCAATGCAGTACGTTAAGTCTTGATGTACTGCATTGATGTACTGTAACTGTGGTAGAATCTACTTTGTAAATATAATACTAAATGTCTGCTAAGAAAAAGGAACATCATGATAATCCAGTGGCCTCTGACATTGCTCTCTTGGGAAGGAAGACCCAGCATAAGTTTAAATACTTTCAGCTATGTTTTAAATATTTTCAAATTACTTTAGGACTGATTGTAATGATGCTGATAAGGATGATGGTCAAGCAGTGTAATATACAGTATATACTGTATATATAAATCTACCCCTAAATGTAAGGTGAATATGGTAGTTTCAACAGGGATTGAATATCAATTTATAGAATATCAATATCAACCAGCCTGGTAAATATGAATGTGCTGTTGTGTGGCTAATGCTTTGAGAGTGCGTAATTGATGCCTTAATGCACATTTGTACTGAAGCGAGTTACTTCAGCTCAGAAACACCTTCCCAGAACGGATCTAATGAATTTTATACAGCCGTACTGCTTTGAAAGGAATCAATAGGGATACATTGACCTCCTTTTAGTGATGCACGCGCTGCACACAAGTCCATGCTGAGGTGAAAATAAGTGTTTACCAAGGGAAATAGAAATGCTTAAAAAAAATGATTACGATGGTAGATAGGGCATAATGAGCATTCCCCTGATGGAGGTCAAGATGAACAGACTAGATCCCACATTTCTTTATTCTACCTTAATGGTGAGAAGTTGGCCTCGATTTGGAAAGCCAGGACACCCAAACGTCCTGGCTGACCCAGTTAGTAAACCCCTGCAGGGGGTTGAGTAGTTCTTCTGACAGGCTTGCCTCATGTGTAAGCGCTGCTTTTCACTGCTTCCCTTTCTTTCTCACACTCACAATGCCACTTCTACCTCCTACTCCTACGTTATTTGTTCAGTCCGACTGTCCAGGTGACAGAGAGTTGCACAGCCAATGATCAGCATGGCTCATCTTTCAGCTGCAGCCTTTGCATCTGTGCAGGGAAAGTGTGTGAGTTTGCATATGTGTGGGCTACTTTTGCACACGAGAGTTTCTGCTTAAGGTAAGCACGATTCTACGAACTGTCTGCACAGGAAGAGCATCGAGGTCATGACTGGGCAGGTATATGCCAGTGTCTGTGCCATTAATGATCATCGAACGAAGGCTGTGGGGGCTTGAATGTCACCGCGGGGCACCAAGAAACATCAGCTATTGCAACAGAACATGTCAGGTTTGTTATCCATCTCGAAGACACTGTTCTCACAGAAGTCACAAAACACTGCACAGCTTCACAGCAAGACTGACACTCCCAGTGCTTTGAGTTCCCTCCTCTCCATATAAAGAATAAAGAAAATGGATGCCATCTCGTCCGAAACTGCAGACCGCCCTGTTGATGTAATTAACAATAGTGAGGGTGCTGGTTATGGACTAAATGTTGAATAATGGCAGGGGTCTTTGACCTAAATGCATGCACACAGGGCTTTGCAGTCAGGTAGTTACAGAGGGGATAAGACACAATTACAGGGTTTTGCATGTACTTTATAAAATGGTATTAATTATGAATGCATGAAACAACAACTGCTTTATTATTTTATTGTTTTCTTTAATTTGCCTCTCACTGCTTGTAGTTCAGTTAAATAGCATAGTTATTTAAACTGTCTTTCACGGAGAGGCGCACTGATGCATTGGCACTGCATGTAGCGCATTGTTTTCCATGAGAAATGCAGAGGTGAACTTTTGAGTGGGTAGAGGCAGCTGTCATTCGTGGGATGTGATGAATGACAGATAGTGGGGAGTTCATCCCCGAAGCCTGTCATGCCTCGCATCTTGACCCATGCAGCGGCCAGAGGAGTGGGAGGAAGACAGAGAAGAGAGGACCGATAACCAGAGAGCAATGACCGAATGTGGAGGAAGGATGTGAAAGAGAGAGAGAGAAAGAAAGAAAAAACGTGGGTCGACCTGTTTTAATTTTTCTCGCAGCGAGATGAAGGACACAGCAGGAAGGGTAGGTGGGTGTCAGAGTGGGAAAGGAGAATCATCTATTTGTCATCTATCGTTCTCACTCTCATCCAGTTATGTTTTTTCCTCCATTCCCCTCTTTCCACGCCTCTGTCCTGCTGTTTCTGGCTTCTCGTGGGAGTGTAGCGAAGGCAAATAAACATAGGAGATTGTTTATTTCTGCCAGTGGGGAATAACAGCACTTTATTAACCTTGTATTACCTTGCCTTGGGTTACTACAACCCACTAATATACCATGGAGATCAGGGTGTAATGATGTATTATTTTTGCTATTCTTGATATGTCTGCATGACACAGCCGCTGTGTCAGAGGAGCAGATCCTCCTCCAACTATCGCAGCACGCCAAATGCACATTTTAAATGATTGTAGACACACATGTTGTGCACAAACTTTCAGGAGTTGTGCATGCGTAGGAACTTTCACAAATACACAAGAGCATCTAAAAATAGATACAAGTACTTACAGTGCAAACACACACACTCAGATGTTGATGCGTAGCCCTACAGGGACACAGGCAAAGGCAGAGGCACATGTGCATGTGTACACAGACTATAGTGCCAGATGTGCCACCCACGCATAAAGACACAAGGCCTCAGCATTTGTCCTCAACAATCACAGGAAGTTAGTCCGCGTTGCTTCTAATCTCTCCTTGTAGGACGTGTTCTACCAAAAGGGGACACTCGCTGCCACATTGGGAAACTAAATACAAAATTACCCTTCATCTGTCAACGCAGTTGTTTATGGACTCAAACGCCTTTTTCTCTTCATTGTTCTTCATTGAAAGATGTGTGTAATTTGATAGCATTAGAATTCTGAATTTAGAAGAGCTGCAGTTTCTTAAATTAATAAAAGATAAAAAAAATAAAATCACCCACCTGGTAGTAAATTGCAGATTCTTTAATTAGTTTAATGCTACAATGTTTAGTTTCAGTCAGCTGTTGAGAGTGCATATTGTATATAAATGTTGGACAATCATAGATTCGTTCTATACAGGCATTTACACAAACTTATTATCGAAGAAATAGATATGTTTGTGCTGATGATTAAACCGTGTCCAATATCCTGTCCATCCAGAAAAGGACAACTTTTACTTCCAACCAGGAGGACAGAAATAGCCCCCGTCCCCACCCAGCTCACGAGTAAAGTCAACCAAACAATCATAAAGCAGTGTGGCGAGAGAGTGTGGGCAGCTTATAATAGAAAGGAAAGATGGTTTCATGCGATATGTAAAAAGAAACAAATATTTATTGTGATTATTTTCGTGGTACATTCAGCAAAATGTAGAACACCGACTTTTACAATAAGTTCACACAGCATCTTTTTTTATTGTGTTTTTTTTTCCAATCACTGTATTTATCAACCATCAGATTTATCTGGGAAACTGTTGACGCATCCTCCTCCAATCTGTGTGTCTGGTTTACATTTCCTCCTCCTCATCACGTCGGAGGCAATGTCCCAACCAATTAACCCTGCGAGTCAAATGTTTCTAAAAACATTTTTTTTTAAACTACCCTTCCCACACAGTCTTGCTGAAAACTCCCCAACTCAAAATTACTGCAGAGTAAAATCCGACATGCTATCCATTCGAAGATTGAGCCAGCAATGGAGACAGATGACAGATTCAAGCTCCATTTTCCACATTTGGGTCTCTGTGGGCGAGGCAGCGCAGAAACAAAGTTTGGTGTTCTGGAGATATGTAAAAAAAAAAAAACAGACAACCCCAAGCAGAGACGCGGCATTGCGTCTGACGTTCTGACACAAACACATAGCCGTAAGTATGCACTGGATGTGCACCTGCACTGCAGAAAGCTTCACAGAGAGGTGACAATTAGCTGATACTTTTTGCTGGGTGACCCATCACATCGCTGTTCCGTAGCATCAGCAGCCTGTTTGTGTCACAGCCAGAGCTTTTATAAGCGTGTGCTGAGATGGGTGTGCGTGCAAATCTGCTTGTGCATGTCTGGCTGTTTTTCCTACAGCCCCACTGAGATTTGCACCTCCCTCCCCCCACCCCAGCATAGTGTCTCCTCTCCTCTGACCTAGTCTGGAGGTGGCAAGGCTGAAGCATTGCTCCTGCCTCCAGGGGATTCACTGAGTAACGGCACAGGCTGCCAGGCAGTAAGCTGATGTCCACCCTGCTACAAGCATACCGACAGAAGCTCCCACACATGGGCGAACAAAGAAGCACACAGCCACAAAGGCTGTTCCTGTCCCGCCCCCTCTTCCACCACGGATGCACGGAGAGATGGGGAGCAAAAGAGAGGCAGAGAAAGAGGAGAGGCGCCATTGATTTTTGCTTTATCATTTTATAAAACCTCTTTTCTTAGAGAATTCCGACACTGAATTATTAATATCTTCATTCAATTTTGATGCCTTTCTCTTGCTGCAAAACCACAAGTTCCCAAGTGAAGAAGCCCTGCATAACCTTCTGAACACATGCTGGTGCTGCAGCTCCACCACCTCCGCCCGCATGCACGCACAGACATACACTCATACGCACACGTCTGTCTGTCTTTCACCTCCTGGCACTCCCTCCATCCTCTGTGGCTTGTGTGGGAGTGTGTGCATGTGCTGGAGAAATAGGAGGGGAAGAGAGATAGAGAATTAGATCATGTAATGAGAGCTGCTGGCGGTGTGACTAAATTGGCTAACTATAGCTAACAACATTACATACTGTCCATCTGGGGCCGAGGCTGTCCTCCCTCTGCTCTTCTTTGTATACTAGTAAAAATCACCCAGGACTCCCCGTCTCCTGGCCAGGACCTTCCTCTTCCTCAGTAATGACATTTAGAGCATGCACCCAGTCAAAAAAAAAACTGTAGGGAGAACAGGTTTTGCGTGCCGAATGGAAATTTAGCAAGCTTTGATAGCAAAGGAATGCTAAATGCATTTGAGATTTGCAGGTTCAATGCTCCCGTCAATATCTCCACGGTAGCTAGAATTTCAAATCTAAATTTGAATGTTAATGAAATAATTCCATTCTGGCAATCCAATACTCATTTGGCAATTATCATCCTTTATATAGATCATCATCTCCACGTCGTTTTCCTTCCTTCGATTGAATGTTAAAGAAGAAAGCACACTGTGCAGTGTAAAGTCTCTTAAGTCCTACTTTCGGCCGTCTCCATGTCCACAACTGGCAGGCGGCCAGTGCCAAGCAACACACTGACCTGGCAGCTGCCGGGCACCATGTGTGCCTAAGAATGTGCGCACTGGGCAGATGCTACAAAGGAGGTGAGGATGAAGGGATTTTGCATCAAAAAAGTAGAAGTTGGGATAAAAGGGTAATACTGTCCCTTGAAAGTCACAACAGTATTCTCCTCAAAACATCGCACTCAAGTCATTTAAAAGAAAATAATGGATTAGAGACCGAAATTGAGTCTTGCATTGTGGCAAAGTTATGCACAGAATGGGGAGTAGATCGCTGTAAAATGTGCAGATGTTTTGCTGTTGGATGGGTGTTTCAGATCAAATGAGATACGGAGAAACAGAAGGATCAATATAAGCATGGTTGGATAAGGAGGGCATAAAAAAAAACAAAGAGGAGAAAGAAAGTAAAAGTAGGGGCAAAATGAAAGAGAGGGGATAATGGCCAAGGAGTAATACCGCAAGGCTCCCAGGCAAAGATGAAATATTTGCAAATCCACCGGGTCCCTGGGCTGCAGGCTCGCACTCCATTTGTATGGAAATGAGTTTGTCTTTCTTTTTCTGAGCGCAGAAGAGACCAAAGGGATGGCGAAAGGGACGGAGGCAGAGGGATGGTGAGCAAACTGACTGGGCTGTCAAGGATATTGTGATTCCTGCCAATGCAAGCTGGAAGTCTGAGGCCCTGGTTGATTCTCTGCGGCACATATGGATACAAAATAAATCTATGTGTTTATGACAGACTGATCTATATGTCCATCTCATTGGGATCCAGACCCACAGCTGGGACTAATCTGATCCTGGATCCAGGCCTGCTTTCTGCCACATAATTGGCAGATGTTGATGAGGGCCTCTGCTTAGCTATTTTCAGCTGCTCCTGTGCATCTGCATGCGTACATCAGGGATTCTGTAAGCATGTGTGTGTGTGTGTGTGTGTGTGTGTGTGTGTGTGTTGAGCGATGCTGTCCAAACCTGAATTTATGGCCAGCTGCTCATCTCTACTAGCCCGGGTTAGTCCTGAAACGACATCTCATCCCCAAAGTCCACTGTTCCCATCCCATCCCCCTTGGCAACCGTCTCTCTTCCCTCCGTTTCACTTCTTTTCTGAGTCATAGCCGCCAGCCACAAGTCTACGTAGGTCTGAGTCATGCTTCAGCTCTCGTGAGATGGGCACTGCTGTCTGCAAAACCACAGACATGAGATATGAGAAATGGGAAATGAGAGAACAAACAGACACACACGCTCACTTGCACAAACACTCATACCCCCCCACCCACCCACACACACACACACACACGGATACTTTGTGATATTCCTGTAGTCACTATGGCTACAGGTAACATTTTTGTTTGAGGACAAGAGTGTAAATGCCTTTTAATTTTATAGACAAAATTAACAAAACATTGAGGGCCTGTCCTGTTGCTATACTTGTTTTGCTCTAGAAATGTTGTTGTTGTTTGCCCTGTATTCGGGGAAGACTACTCATTCTCTGATTGGTTCTAATCAATAAAGGGAAATTTTATTAATTTAATCTTGACCTTTTTTTGTCGTTATTTAACTTTATTTCAAAGCCTCACTTTACCTGACCAGTATCTCATCTACGTTAGTAACTGTTGTTATGGCAACCTATTCTTCATATCTTTTTGACACCCTCTGAGACCCACTATGAATTTGTTAGTAGGTGTGTTTTACCTCTATTATCCTATTTGTGGTGAAATGCAGAGATTCAAGTCTAATGTTGTCATACGGGACTACGGATTAAAATGGCCAGTTTTGCAAGTAGACTAATATCAGAGGCACAACTCTGCTTGTGTTCAGAGGATCATCTCACATGTTTAATCTGAGGAAGCTTTCCCACTTGAGATCAAAGAAATGTACCTTTCCTATTAGAATGCATGGCAGCTCAACTTTCAGATGCTACACACCGCTACATCCTTCTATCTAGCATAAGAGGATTAGTGATCCGACTTGTTAGACTACAGAACAGAACCACAGTAACTAAGGATCAAACTGTGGAAACTTAGTTTGAAGTGTGAAGTGAGGTGTGCATGGAAGACTTAAATAGATTGGGGGGGGGGGGGGGGTGGGAGCTTAAAAAGATTTCTCACTCTTGATGTTTTTTTGTTGTTGTTGTTGTTGTGGGTTGATTCATGTTGTCTTGTATTTTGTTATGGTTTTATTTCATTTAAGAAATTGCATGAACTACAGTGTTTTGATATCTTCTACATTTAAATAGCAATATACCTTCCAGTGTCCTCTTCCCCTCATCAGATCCAATTTCAGGATAAATCTCCCTCATCATCGCTGGTCAGTGCCCCTGGGCCTCAAGGTCAGTTGCCTCTACCAGACAGCGCCCCATTTCCATTCTCAGCATTCTGTCCAAACGCCTGAGGCGATGGTCAAGAGCTATTGATCCCTGGAGGTGGCAGTTCACACGAGGGGGGCAGTGCTGCCAGCGGTCAGAGGTCAAAGCTGAGTGGGTCAAGTGAGATTGAATGTGCCCGCTTTGTTGCCAGGAGGCATGGAGGTTAACTTTGCCCAGTTCATTGTGTGACCTCGACAGGTCAATAGTGCCCCAGCTCCATCTATAGAGCTATTTTTCATTATTTTTTTTAAATGTATGGCCTGAGCAAATTATTCCCTTGATAGATAGAGGAATGATGGTACAAATGCATGAATTGGATTGATTTTGGATGGCAATCATCTGGAACCGCAGGCAAGGGGTTAAGCAAGGGATCGTTGCTCGTCAATATCGAACAATGGCTGCTGATTGTCTGTTGTTTTCAGCGCACACACACTCCATCCTTTTAAACTGCATAGTTCATCAACTGGGTCAGGGGTTCAAATGCAGATTTGTATGGTTAGACATTTTCATCAAAAGCTACAAAGGTCATGCTAATAGAAGCCATGCTTTTTAAGTCAATAATGCATGCTGATCTCAAACATTTATGTTGCTTGAAGGCATTGACTTGTCCATCATTTCGGTGAAACTCCGATTGGAGAATCCATTCTCCAGACACATGCAGCTCAAACTCCATCACAGTGGAAAAGAAGGTCATTGATATTCAATTGGAATGACGGACTGTCCTGCAGACACACACATGTGCACACAAACATACACCTACAGCCACAACGCGGATCCTCTCACACATGGAACTGTCTAGGGATGCTCAAAGCTGTAAGGGACCAGGTAAGGGAAGAGAGACTGAAAGTAGATGGATCACATTGCAAAAAACACACACGGGATTACGTGGTGGCTCCTGGTTTGGAGAGAAGATAGAAACCAGAAGAGAAGACTGTTTTTTTACCACTTGTTCATAAATACGGGACTAAAATTTGAAGCAAGACTTCTGCTTTTAATTCTATTTATGAAAAGGCAGCATGGGGGTTGTGCCTCCGGTCACACACACTGCTGCAATCATTCCACCTCCTTTTCCGTTTCCACTTTCATCATTTCTAAAAGATTGTTAATTTATACTTGCTCCCCTCTTTTCTCTCTCTCTCTGACTTTGCCTGTCACTGTGTGCTGTGTGTAGGCAGCATTGTGATAGGAATAGATGTCCCCCCTAAGCGAGACCTGCAAGAGTCATTTGAAAAAATCAGCTTAATGGAGAACAGTAGGTAAGGAGTGGGCAGCAATGTACTTTCTCCCCGAGCCTTTTTATTCTATTCTTTTGCTGCGGTTCCCACTGACTGTCATTTGCTCTGGATCTTCCGCCGTGTGCCGCCCTTCCTCCGTTTTGCTTCCCTCTCTGTGCCCTTATTCTCACCCTTGTCTTTGACTTGAGTTTGTCTTCCTCCACTCCAAATGTTTCTCTCTCAGGTGGCACATCCCCCCTTTATCTTGCCACCACCTCTTCCTCACCTGCCACACTCTCCCTCTCTGGCCTCCCTCTGTCTGCATCGGTGTCTCTCTCTCACACTCTCTACCCCCTCGCTTTGCTATATTTTTCTTTCACTTTTCTTTCTTTTATCTGGGTGCACATTCCTCCCACACTTGAATTCTCACTAAATGATTCCAAGTGTCTGGGCCCCGTGCCTCCCTGAGCACCCCACACACACACACACATAGAGAAATATGTATATATTGTATAAGGGGATAACAAAGATAACAGAAGACAGAGTGTACAATCGGGTGTCTCTCTAAGGAGAGAACATGTGTATTAAACACTGGTGGGTCTCGTAATGCAATTATAAAGCAGAGGATAATGAAAAATATCAAAACAACATTGACATTTGAGATGTGACATACCTGGGAATATACTGGAAAACAAAAGGACCTGCTTCACAAAGTTTTACTTTCTCTTTGTGATGTTTACATCATCATTTTGTCACATTCCATTCATTGCACTTTTGCTGATATCCATATGAGCACATTATTGGAATGGCTTTACTAACTACAAGAAGAATGATTAGAATTTATTTCACTTTTCTTTCTTTTATCTGGGCGCACATCCCTTCCACACTGAATTTGTTGGGCACATTTTATTTTCGATCATTTTGAATATTAGCTCAATCGAAAGTCACCGTTTCACTTATACGGCTGAAGAGGCTGACAGAATGATGAAGCTGGCAAATCTATGAAGACGGGGAGTTGATCCCGAGGCTGATGGTTTACAGTCTTATAAATGTGATAGAGAGGGAATGATTTTTTTTTTTAAGCAGGACGATGACAGGTTAACAAAGATTGTGCGTCACTGTATTGAAGACCCAGACAATGACAATGGAAAATTAAGACTGTATGAGAGTGTACAACTGTTTTTATTATCCGTAATTTATTTTACAGATTTGATCCAGCTAATAACAATATATATATATATATCGATGCCACAAAGGCTACACTCCCACCCTCTTTCCTCACAAATCTATTTCTCCAGTTCTCCAGCCTTTCTGGGGGGGGGGGGGGGGGTGTCAGCCATCTCATTTTCACCCTTTTCATGCACATTCAATTCTCTTTTCAGCCTTTCTTGTCACCGAGATTACATGCATGTAGAGCAAGGCGCTTCTGTTTGAAAGCGACAACACAGGGACATGGATAAGTAGTGGTGGCTGAAAAGGGGATTTCACTGCCTTTCCTTTCAGCACACAATGCAAGCCAACAATCCTACAAACTAATCCCATCGCTGCTTAAAACTCAAGGTGTAAAAACATTGGGGGGGCGCTAAGCAGGAAGGCAATAGCAGCGTACAATCCCTTTCATTTCCCACATTTTCTCTTGTTTTCTCGTCATTCTGTCTCTTTCTTTCTCATTAAAACATGGCTAGTGTGAGTCATAAGCTATTACTGTATTATAGCCTCTGGGTCTATTTAGACACACACTGTCTCCTTAACAACTGTTCACATTGATCATTTGATTCAGCATGATGCTAATTAGGATTTGTCAATACTATTAATCTGCTCATCCAGCCCTTGTGTGAATATGACTACCTCAGTGATTATGCAGACCAGCAGTTGATAAAGTGTTGTAAAGTAGCGGAAGGAAATAGAAGAACCCGAAGAAAAAACATATATATATATATAAAAACATATAAACTCAGCACAGATAGGATTCAAACCCAGTACCTTCTTGCTGTGAGGCGACAGCACTGACCACTACGCCATCTTGCCCCTCTAAAGAAATCAACTAAAGTACAAACAGAAATTCAGAAGCCTATATTGAAAAATAAATAGTTTCTACTGGCAACACAGCCCTCGCGATCGCTGGTGAAGCATCCGAGGTGCACCCCGCCTCTCGCCCATAGCAAGCTGGGATAGGCTCCAGCAACTCTCATGACCTGCAAAGTGGAAAAGCACTAGAAAATGGATGGATGGATGGATGGCAGCACAGCATTAACAAATTGAAAGAAGTCAACAACTCACTGTACAGCAGGCATCTGCTTCAGATTGACCTCTGTCTTTCTGGTAAAATAAGAAGCAAGAGACAGACTTTAAGGGGCGGAATGTCGGCTTCCTACTCAATCGGAAGCCAGGAAGGATACTAGTATCAACTTTAATATTTTTCCATATGTTGTGCAAATGCAATTGAATTTTTCTTCAATCTCTATTGGGTGGGCTGAATGCAAATTTGGGTGTTCCAATCTTATCCCTGCCTGTAGCGACCACCATCTTTGTTTTAGCAACAGTATTTCTTGATAGTTTGACTCTGACAATTTGCCCACACTCAGGTACAAAGCAAGCATTATATGTCCTGCCCCTGAACAATGCAGCCCCACTGCCCATCATATCAAGAGGTACCCAAATTTAAGCAGGCAACAGACTAACAGCAAGGATGTCCTGTCATGTTCTATAGATATAGGTTAGAGTAGACACACATGAGTCCAATGCATGCCTGAAGTTCAGAATCTTGTTTCTTTTGCTGTTCTGACCCTGCCTTCTTAACTCATGAGAGGGAAAACACAGCTTTCATTCATTTGAATAGCTGGCACTGAATGCATATAGCAAAGGCTCATTTCTGCTACTTGTCATTTGTGCAAACTGCTGCTCTCTCAATGATAAAATGCATCCGTATATCACAATAAAATAAGTTGAACCTTTTTCACCATAGAGAATAAATAAAAGGTAGGCTATAAATAAACCGGATGCATTAATTTACATTACACCAACATCAATGCCGAGAACCATTCTGTGACTATTGCTAAGGTCACATGCCAGAGGGATACGGGCAATTGAATGGCCGACGGCAAATTGATATTAGCTGTTAGAGGCAAAAAAAAAAAAAAAAGAGAGAAGCAGAGCTAAAACTGCTTGATGGATAAAAGACCCAGAAAAAACACACTGAAATATTCTCCAACGTGTTTTTCTCCTTGGGAAAAGTAGTTTGAAATGTACTTTACTCTGCAGACGTGCAGATCTCTAGGGAGTGGGCCGAGGTGTGACAGAGCCAGACATTAAACAGCAGCTAGGCCAGGTTAGAGGGGCCAGGCGTGGGAGACAGGAGAGAGCCTGTGGGATAGAACCCTGTGTAGGCACCAACTTAACCTGCCCCCCCCCCCCCCCCCCCCCCCATCCCCCTCCCCCTCATCTCCAGTCCTATCTGCTCACCCACGCACGCTCCTCCATCCCCACTCCCCCTCGCTCCTCTCTATTTTCTCTCCATTGTATTCATCACCCTCTGCCCACACTGCAAACTTCATGCTGAGATGGAGAATATGAGCTCTTCTTGTGTGTTTTGCTAAAAAGTGACATGCAAGAATGTGCAGCGGCACTTTTCCTGACTGCTGGCATTGCCATTCCACGCTGAAGACAATTTGAAGCGGTCTGTACAGCTCTAAACAACATCAGCAGACATATACAGAGACAGCCAGCGAGGAGGGAGGGGAGGTAATCAGTCCCAGGCCAGTGCTGGGTAAATGCACACAGTCGGTGGTTGCAGGAAGCCGTCCTGTCAAAGCCACGTTAAACCGCCACAGCACTGGGGTCACAAAATGTGATAACGGAAACTTTGCATTCTGATTAACCTTGGTTAACATGAAACCAAATTGTACTTTAATAGGGAACTTCCCCAGTGTCAGTCTTTTGTACTCCAAATTGTTTAAATTCAGTCTACTTTTTTGCTTTCATTGTTTCTGCACTGACCTCTAGACATCATTTTGAAGCCACTCGAATGTGAAGGTCATGCAGAAAGTGCTTGTGCCATGAGTTAAAGTCCTGTGGCCGATGTGGTCAGCAGTTACTCCTCTTCCTCCTCTTAGTGAAACACGAAGGGCAGTGGGTGCTCAGGGACAGGACCTCTCCTCTTTCTGCTTTGCTGCTTTTATAACAAAACCATAACCTTAAAAAAGCAAATTGTTCAAGTCTATAGTCTCACTTTTGTCTTGCTGTTTTCACTTCTAGTCTGTTACTCTCTTACAGCCTCTGTTCATTTGCGTTCATTATCAAGCGTCATGTTGTGTATTATCATGACTACACACACACAGGAAATGGTTCTGAGCCACAGGTTGACAAGGCTGGGTGAGAATCTGCTTTGTTTTCAAGTTCAAATGAATCTCCGTGTTCAGAAAATAACCAGAGCAGCACTTGTTTATCTTTATGAGCCCTGATTAGCTGCTTTGACATATTTCATCACACTGTGGATTCTTTGCAAACCCTGAAAGCCACTCGTGTGTGACATAATCCACATTATTCTGGCCTAAGGCTGTTCCAGTTGTCTGTATGTGTGTGAGTGTTGACAAGTTGTTTCTGATCAGTCAGACATCCTCCTGTAATAGACAATGGCGCCACACATCATTATCCCAAGAGACTCCCCACCTCATCCTCGGACGATGTGGGACCCATTTATTTCTCGGCACTTTGTGCACCTTGTGCATCTATGCATGTGGGTGGCTGTTTATGCGTGGCTGTTTATGCGTGGCTGTCCACTTGCGTTGGCGTGCGTGGCTCAGTGTTACCGTTGCTATGACATTCTGATCCTCATCCGGGCCTTCAAGCCAAGCCTGCGGCAGGTCCAGCAGCAAAACCCATAAAACTCCAGAAGTCTTTTCCAGCTATCAAACACGGTTGACACAGAGAGAAAGAGAGTGCTGGCAGCATTCCCGGTCACCGGCGGGGAGGGGGCAGCAGGTTGGCTGTCAGCTGAGGGCCAATAATTTCAGCATGTGTAAGATACGCATGCATCAATACGCATCACTGATGTCACACAGCTTGTTCGTGCCTCTCTTATATATTTGAACTTAATCTGACCTGTCTCAAACGTGTGTCCACCTTCCCCATCTCGTCCCTTCGTTTCTCCATCCGAGGAGAGATGAGTGATGGAGTAGAAATATAACATTGTTATTACACAAAACAACCGGCGGGGTGAAGTGAAAACAGGAAAATGTTCAAATGAAAAGCAAACAAGGTTTGACAGCTAGGATAACATCCACAGTGGGTTCTTGACCGTGCATATGGTCATCTGTGTGTGTGTGTGAGTGTACACGTTTGATTTATGTTAGCAATCATAAGCTCATTGGTGCTGATGGAAGGGGTGTCTCCTTGCAAATGACTGAAAGAACGAGTAAAGCCACAGGTGGAATTAGCGGCGACATGTTTTTTTTTTTACCCGTGATTCCAAAATTTCAATGACAATATAGCATTGTCTGCCAGTTAGCAATGGTGATACAACCAGAAGATGGTAAGCGTGAAGACTGGGAAATTAATATGGATATTTCAATTATGGTATACAAGAAATAAAGGAACTTATTTCTTTCAAAAGACAGTACTACTGTATATCAGTTTCAGAAGTTAGTTTTGAGAAAAATACTCTTTGTAGCAACAAGATACATTTTCCCATGGAGTTAACAAACTGGTGGTAGTGGTGGTGGATTACACTGCTGAGATGACAAAGCTCATGAATTTTGGCAGTGGTGAAGAGGAGGGCCCATTACAGTAGAATAATCTTAATATAGCGAGAGAATCATAGACAATGACAACAGTGCATTTTGTGTATTATGGTGTAAGAAATAGATTTAAAGAAAAACTTTCACTTGATTGTAATATGACAAAAAAAAATTGTAACTACTTCTGCAAATGGAACTGAAAGAAAATTAAACTAGATAGGCGCTCGGGCCTAATTAACCTGCCCAACCCTCGCCAATCACATAAATCAAGTAGTCATCAGTTTTTATACGTTTCAAACGGACATGTTTTGAGCAGCGTAAAAGGCCATTTTTGTTGGATGAGGATCGAGTTGAGATATGGTGACAGCTGGGCCTCCCACACTGCTCCAGCGAAGAGACAGCACGCCGATGTTTCCTGCTGCCGCAACATTGTCAGACTAACCTACCATTTGGCTGAACAAATCTGCCAGGCAACAATTAATGCTGAGATGTATGTTATGGTGCTGGAGTTGTGTCCTTTACCAAGCACTGTAATCTCCCAGGATTGATTGGAACAAAAATCTATGTTGTTCTACAGAGTTGTCAGTGGAGTCTTTTTTGTAGAGGAGTGCTGCGGTGCACAACGGTTGTGTGTTTAAGGCGAGAGGCCTGCGAGTTGTTGACACAGCTGCTGACAATGGATGAAATGAGGGAGACGGGCACCACTTTGAACGTCAGGGTCATGAATAATGATGGCAAGATGGAATGATGATGAGCAGGAAGGGGAAGTGAGCACACGCGTCTAGGTTTCAAACAGGGAAGTAAATATGACGCTCACGAAGGGATCTTTTGTTCCTCCAGCAGCCGCAGCTTCTGTGTGATCCTGATGAATACTTTGTTTACGTCTGCTTTTTGTGATCACAATGGACAGTTTTAATCATTATCAGCATTATTCTTCAGGGTGACCTCTGACTTTTACGTCAGCAAACTCTGTGTGTGTGTGTGTGTGTCAGGGAGTTGTTTGTCCCCATCAGCATTAAATAGTTTTTTTCAGTGAGAAGAACCTTTATCGCTACTTATCCCATGTTGCCTTAACCCTGCAGCCAACGACCTTTGTCTGTTCTCTGATCTTTGCACTTCCTGTTTCGCACAACACAACTCTTCCCAGAAAAAGCAAAAAAAATCTTCCAGACATGTTATGCGACTTTGGCTTAACAGTGAAAACACACTGCAACCATTCATTTAATGGAGAACACATTGAGTCGTAAATGAATCCAGAGCAGAGAAGGCCAGTAGCGTCTTGTCTTTAATGAAAGACTTTAGGCGTAGGGAAACTTTTGTCATCTTTCTAAGATAATATAACTGCTTGCTATTAAGCAGTTAAAGCAACTCCTCCACACACACGCACACACGCACACACACTCGCACACAATAAAGAAAAGCCAGTCTTGTAGTTATGCGAGTCAGACGTTTGCTGTTCCAAATACCAGGGGGCAGACACTCCAGTAGTGGAAAGACCAGTCAGACCCAACACCCGCGCATGAGATCATTCACATGCACCAGCCTACCCTCCTATGAAAGACACAAAAGTCATGCAAACGGCAGCCCAAGCAGTCTCATTGTACTGTAGACTACAAACGTGTAAATGTCAAAGCATTTTAATACTGTGTTATTTCTGTAATTGAAGTGTCATTATACAGACATAAAAGATCTGACAGAGTCATAAATTATGATATTATTATACGTCTACGGGCAGCAGGACTTCGTGAGTAAGCAGCGACTATTTAAGACTTGTCATCAAGGCTCGTATAAGACATGTCATTAATGTGCCATTAAAAACTGTCGATGCCTCATAAGTCACGGTTTTGGAGAAATATAATGACGTCTGAATCTATTAAGCCTGCTGCAGACTACAGTGTACTTTTACGAATTGATTTATGCCATTTTTTTAACACAATGTTTACAGAGAGCTTCCTATACGTATTTAAATCTGGGGGAATTAACATTTTGAACTGCATTTCTTATATGCAATAAAATGTCAAAGCATGCATGTGATCATAAGGACATTTGTCCCAACGAAGGTCTATTATCTGAAATCGATTTAATAAACTGTAAATTGATCCACAAACGCCCAGAAACCTAAATAATTGGTATTCCGCTAATGACGCAGAACAAAAGTTTTGATCCTCATTCCACAATCAGATATTGAACACATGGTTCATTTTCATTTATCAGTATGGATAGTAGATATATGAAAACAGCTATGGTGGCACGAGGCCAGAATTATTGCTTTCAGTCCAATTAGCTTCTGGAAACTAATGTAATTATTTAACACTTCAGTGGGCCATGAAGGTTTGGATGAGCTGACATGATTTCAAGCAGAAAATGTATTCAACTGTCAATATCGTTTCGCTCTGTCTGGGTGAGCACGGGAAGCGACGAGGAGGGTGGTCACAGATCGAATCTCAATTACAACGTATTTGTCATCAATCTTCACTTGATGCCGAACCCATGTTTGTATCTAATGTAGAGTATCGCAGAAATGTTTTGTATGTTTTTTTTTCTACTTCTCATTATTATTTGATTTGAAAAAAAAAACATTGTAGCACATTCATTATGGTGAGAAATATGTTTTGAGCTGTGATTGGTTGAATGATTTTGTATTGTTTAATGGGTTCTTTTCATTTCAGGGTCTCTCATGTTCAGGTTGGTGAAATCAATCTTACCCCCTTTCTTCTCTGAGTGGTCACGTCACTCCTATCCTCCATCCAGCAGATATTTTCCATTCCAATGGAGAACTTTATTTGAACTCATGCCTGTGCAGAAAAAAAAGACATGACATTATAAAATAGCTAAAACAAAAGAGGGATTTTTAATCTGTGAGATGAACAATAAAAAGTCAATGTCTTCTGGGCTTTTGAATTCAAGGGTATCCAGAATGGCTGAGATGACGGAGAGGAGGGATCAACAGAAAATGGGTTCACCATTAAGTTTCAAATGCTTGATGCTGACTGCATTTTATCCTTAGGGTCAATGTGACTCCAGGGATATTTGCCTCCCGAAAACGATTTACAGAAATGTGTTGACCAAGTCAGGCACTTTGTTTATTTGTTGAATATATGAATGAAAATCGTTATAAAGTATCTTGGTTTCGCCACAATGGGAAACTGAAGGTTTGACAATTACGAGGATAATAAAAGTGTCTTTATTCTGCAAGGAGGTCCTGCCGTCTGGAGTGGGATATAGGCGTCCAAGAGACGAGACAGAGGCAGGGACAATTAAGATGAGGGAGAGTGGCCAGTCATGCCCTAAACCAGGAGAAGGTAGTGAGGGGGAACCGTGGAATCCTATTATAATACCATAAATGCAAATAAAAGCACACATGTGGCTGTTAAATCAGCCCAAGCCGGCTGAAAATTGTGTGTAGCACAGAACTGCTACTGCATTGATACTTTTCTGAAAAGTATTAGCCTTTCAGTATCATTTTAAAATGCACCATCTTAAAGAAAGCTGCTAAGTGTGAAGGTTACGTAGTGTTAGGGATTATGAGATGTGAAGTGATGTCAGGTAAGGTCATCAACAAGCCTCGCATCTTTCAAAAAGTTGCAGTAATCTTTTTGCTAAGTTTAACTTTATATTGTTCAGTGAATTCATGAAATTTCTACTTTAAAACCCCAGTGCATACTTTGGCATGGAAGAGTGAAAAATGTGTAAATTCCTTGTACTATCAATTCCCAGCATTTCCCCTCCCTCTCCTCTTCCCGCTCCTACGGTTTCTTTGACTGTGTTTGTAGCACTGCTTCCTTCTTTTATTCATCCACCCACACTAATCCCATTTTATTCAAGACATACTGTATAATATAACACAATATGCAGGACCTTGGCTCTGAGAGTTTTTCTAAGGGCCTCCTCATTGGCTAGGCCCCAGATACAGTTGAGTAGTGCATCATCTGAGCCATCCAGCATCTCTTAGCCCACCTGAGGCCATGGTGGGTGCCGACAGAGGCTGCGGCCAGGCTTGCATCACTGAAGGACTGATAAAGTAACATAAATGTCAGAGGAATTAGCTGCCTCGCCGGCGCCCACGGAGTCCAGGATGACAATGGGTGGGAGAGAAGAGAGAGGACAGTGGGCACAGTAGCTGTGGAGCACTAGTAAACATCTGCTCTCTCTCTGCTCTCTGCTCACCTCGACTTCTCCCTCCCTCTCTCCTTGTTTTTTTTTCTTTTTGTCTGTATTTCTACTCTCTTGCCAACACATTTCTTCCTTACTTGTCCTCACCTCCCCCTCCCCTCACTCTCGCTCCATCCCTTGCTCTCTTTCTGTATCACTGTCTCGCCCACCTCGCCTCTGCCCGCAAGCAGTTTGGAGCAGATTATAGCCCTGCCACCCCCACGCGTCCATATACACAAACATTCACTCCAGTGGCTGACACACACACACACACACACACTAAAATAAAGGCATTCAAACACACTCGGAGACTTTGTGTATCTCTGCCACCTACAGTGCCACTACATCATCCTATCCCAGCGGCACTCAAGCATGAACTTGTTTAGAACATCCTGTCCAGCCTAAATGCGGTCAGACATGTGGAAGGTTTCCCCACAAGCCAAAGAACCCAACATACCTTATTATCAAAGGCAAACAGACACCTCCTCTGATGGTTCAGGTGAAGGAAAGTGATATCAGGGTGAACCGCAATGCAACCGGCGATTAGCCGTTCAACAGAATCAAGCTGTTTTTGTAATCACATGTTTACTGTGTGTTGTGCTAAAGAAAAGCCCCAATTGCGGCCCATAACCTCTTTTGTAATTGTGGCTGGACAGTCTGTCAGAGAAAAATGAGCGCCAGTAGAAGCAAAAGAATCTCTTTCTTTAGGACCATTTTTCAAGCAAAACTTTTTCACGGTATAGTAGTGGGAAAATAAATCTCTTCTAACCAAACGTCTGCTTTTACATGATCGTTTATGTGTATTTCATCGCTTCTAACAACACTAACGTAGACACCCTTAACAGTTTCTTCATGAAGCAATTATCGTCCTGTCTTTTATTTAAGGGAGGCAGCGTTGCAGAGGCAAAGCTGGCACCCGGGATGATTTCTGGCAAGGGGAGCATGCATGTGTAAATATCTGTGCCTGTTTTGTGTATTTTTTTCCCTTTTTTTTTGTGCATGCATGAGCTGCTTTTTGTTCTGTCTGCCATTCCGGCCCATGTGTGTTCTGCACACTGCACGGCTGAATGGGGACTGCGTGGGCCTGACCTGCGATCTCACCACCCACAACTCACATAGACACAGCCCGGGCAACTGCCTCTGCTTCAGCCTGCAAGGAAGAGTGTTTGTGTGTGTGTGTGTGTGTGTGTGCGCATTTCCAGTGTAAATACAAACCTCCACCCTCATACTTCCTCAGTCTCTTCTCTACGTGCATGTGTCTCTCCCTTATCATTAGTGTTTTGACATCCTTCTCATGGGACAGCGTGGACTGCAGCTGTCCCTATGACAACCTCAGTGCTATACTGTCAATCACCAAGGCTGCCTTATTCTCCTTCCTATTCTACGTGTCCTCCTCAGCTTTCACGAGTGTGCAGACGGCACGTCACATTACTGACATTAACCCCTTCAATGCCATGCAGCGGTAAAGTTGTTCTTGTCAATTATTCTCCTCTGAATTTTGCTTATCATGCATGTGTGTATGCTGCAGCATTAAATAGATAATGATAGAGCCAGTGGTCCAATCCATTTCAATGAATGGAAGCATAGAAAAGGACCTATACGTTTGCCGGTTGTTGATGCATCTATCCTAGTGCAAATGCACATGTGTGTGTTCTGTGAGCATCCCAAACAGTCTGTTGGTAATGAGTGCCCCGAGCGCTCCCCACTACACCTAACTGATCCGGTAATTGCTTTTCCTCCTCTGCATTTATCATCATCTACCCAGCTTGTCATGTTAGCTGAGCTCAACTGAGCTGAGGTGGACGGAGAGGGGTACAGGACAGCAAGGCGGAGGTAGCGATGTTGTATGTCTGGATGAAGCAACTGTATTGGTTCACTAGTTCTAGCTGTGAGACAAGGAGGACAGCAGAGTGGGATAGAGAAGGCAGAGCTGTACTAGCGAATATAAACTATGACCTCCAGCCGGTGATAATCATAAGGAAAATAACAGAAAATTGCATTTTCATGAATGACTCTCGCCATCCTCTTAGTCTTCTAACCCCTGTATCCAAAAAGAAATGTACTGTAGAATAGATATTTACATAATGACAGTTTGTGTCAAGTTGGAAAGGAGGTCATTTGGGGAATGGAGAATTGTTTTTTCAAGCTTGTAGATAATGACCAGCATGAAAACTGAGGTGATGGTCTAAATGGATTCTGATTGCTGGTTGGAGTTGGAGACAATCATTCGAGATGCACAAGAAATGAATGCAGACGACTCCCCAGAAAATTTGTGTGTGCGTGTGTGTGTGCGTGTGTGTGCGTATGTGTTTGCGTTCATGAGAAAGAAGGAGCATACTGTAAGTGGGGGAGGGCATGCTGCTGCTACAAGTGGGGATTTGATGCTGATTAGGTCTGTAATGGGAGTCAGAAGGGATCGTGAGGGGAATAGATTGGGACTTCATTGGCAGGCCAACTCTCCCTAGTTGCTGCAGCATGCTTGCCTATTTATTGCCCCATTTCAATGTGCCTTTATTTTGACCTTTCCCCAGCCAATGACAGTAAACTCCCATCGCCACCAAAGAGCTTAACATCAGCTACTGAGCACCCCTATATGATTTCCTCATTAATTTTATTCCCCATCATTCCCCTTAGACAGTCCGAAGCTGAAGTTCGGCATTCAGAAGGATCGAGCAACTTCAGACGGAAATGAATTGAACCTATGCCATTATGTAAATGTTCACTGCATTGACTATGTAAATTCAAGAAATGTAGAAGGAACGAGGTGCAGGATGAAGAGGAGGGTGATTAAGAGAAGTCGTCAATTCAAATTAAGCCTCAAGGATCAGCCATGAATATGCTGATGTGTTGTACACAACAGAGGGAGATGCGTGATAATTAATGCGTCAAATAAAAGCAGATGCATCCTTGGGGTCAAATGAAAACCTGGTTTAAAAACCTTACCAATTTTCCTCTTAATGTTTTTGTTGTGATCGTCTCTCACTGGATTTAGCCAGTGATTTGATATTAGATGAATTTTGTTTTTGTTTTTTTATTATATGTTCGACATTAACAGCAACTTACAGAGAAGTCCAAACCAACAGTAAACCAACTACAATCTTTGCATTCAAAGCATGGGGTTATGTTCAACATAACCTTTGTAAATGCATAAAGATTTGTGTCATTCAGAATAAGAAAATACGCTTGAATGTCAATAATCTATGACTTTTATAAATCATGTATGTTACCAGGCAACTTCCCTTTCTTCTTTATTTTTAATGCAAAGTAAAAGCCAGACTGCTGACCGCCATTCACATTGATTTAGTCGTTGTTTTATTAATTTACACGTGTATTTACAGCCTGTTTTTAAGTGGTTTAAAGTACACAAAAAGAATATAAATCTTAGCCTATTTATAGGTCTTTGGGAGTATTATTGTTTTAGTGAAAACAGTCGCCAGAGAGAGCTGTGTGAAATTCCCATCATCATTTGGAACTAAAGCTACTTTTGCCACTGGCACACCCACATTTTGAAACAAAATATCTCCACGATGTGGGCAATGTAGAAATATGGGCAAAGAAAAGAAATAGTGCCTGCAGCAAAAAATGTTGATGCATTCTGAAGAAGTCTCAATGCCAAGGCCGTTTTGACAAAGCTTTAGCAGCGACGTGTGATTAACACCGACGGATACAAAAGACCAGTTTGTGTTTGCAGCGTCGTCATGAACAGCAGACTGAGTATGAAATAAGTGAGTCTACGCAGCAAGCACAAATACAGTGTTATAACGAGAACAAAAACAAGGTTCTGTAATAGGTAATAGTCCAGATGGTGAAACAACCACATTCAAAGACAAACATGTTGCCCAGCATGACGGCCTCAAACAAAAAGAATGCAAACAGCCAAAAACCAGATGGAAAACACTCCCTCTGTGTCCTCTCCTCCCTTATCCTCTTTCCTCCCATCTCAGCCCTCAAACACACACACACACATGCATGCTCTCACAAACACACACACATCACCACTAAGGTCCTCCCTTTTCCCTCAAATCCATCCTCCCATGTGGGTCTGTGGAACAGATGCAGGCAACACAGTAGTAGAAACAGAACAGGGTTAAGCAGGGAAACAGACAGAAAGAAAACACAGGAAGCGCGAGATGACCCTAAAAATAAATGCATCCTTCGGTGAGAGAGAGGGATATACAAAGGTCCTAAAATAGATGGTCAAATAGAGGCATGAATAAACCAGAATCAGTGCGAGAGGTTTATTTTTTTTTATCTCTCTCTAGAGGAAGCCCCTCTTCTCTCACAAACAGTGACTCCCCGGTTGCTAGGATACAACGTTTGTGGCTGCCATCCACAGTCTGAAGGTGCTTTTTGCATCTGCAGAAGGCAAGCTTCCTTTTTCATCCATCATTTTAAATGGAAAACACATGCATTGTGGATTAAGGGAACACCAGGCGCAGTATGAGGGACGTCCTTAAGGGAACAGCAGGCCCAGTATGAGGGACGTCCTACAGATCAAGATACAAGAGCATGAACGAGAGTACATTTTCAAATGAAATTAAACCCTTGCTTGTTTTTGCCTTCCTCTTTGACTTGTCGTCGATTCCAAACACATTTTGATGAAGAGGTTGTGTGACTATAGGAAGGGCCATGAAACGTGCCACTTGGAATCGCCACTGACGGAATGGTTTTCAAATGACGTACAAAAAGCCAAGTATGAGTCGTTATATCACACAAAATGATTTAATACATTTATTCATACACCATTTGGTGAGAGGATTTTGTGGAGCGAACGTGTCCCATAAATCCTCACCAAATGCCACAGTTGAATTCACAGACAGCCGTTTCAGAAGGCATGAATCCTCTCTGAGACTCAGAGTGAGAAGTTGCTCATCAGTAGATGGTAAAGGTTGTCGTGCTTTGCTGATTGATCATTACATAGCACATTTATCAATGTAAAACAAGCACATATTACACACATATTACTCTCTGCGTCATGGCCCAAAGCTTTTCATGTAGCTTGGTTAACCTACAGTAGTTTCCTTACAGTTTCCCTCCGCTCACCATCACAATGTCTCATGAATAGGGACTCACCAAACGAAGCACAAATGCAAAGACACAATGGAAAAACATGCACACACCCTTGCCCATTAGGGACACCAGTTCAAACAAATCCACACCACAGGGCAGGGCCCATATTTCATCAAGGAGGGAGGGTCAAAGTTGAAACCCCAAGGACATGCCGTTTCCTGTCCCTCCATGGACTCCAGAGAAGGAGGCGGACATTGTTTACCGGACACCAAGTCTCACTGGGTTTCCTCTGGACAGGAGGGAGTTGGCTTGCCTTTAAAGCTTGGCTAGTCAACTTGATTTAAAACACCTAAAACCCCAGGCATATGGTCCAGGCCCGGCTCCCCCTCATTCCTCCAGCTTCTGTCTTTCGTTTGTGACCCAGTAAAAAGATCACAGTCCTTGTGTTTCAGTATTTCTACTGAAGGTTGTTATTGTGTCCTTGGGACCAGATTTACAGAGTAACCTTGGTTTTATTTTCATTGGTTTGGTCCCTCTGTCTTCAATTGGGTTGCAGTACGGCAGCACTGAAGTTCAAAACGCAGCATTTCGGAAAACGCGCAAAATATTTAAGTAAAACAACGTCAGAAAACAAAAGAACACGTAAAAAAAGCCAGTTTTTCCACACTTCTCTCTAAATGGATGCCAAATAGAACTGAGGTCAAGCTCCGTCACATCCAATAGAGGTCACTTCCACGCTGAATTGCAGCTTACACAGTCTCATGAGTTATATATTCAGTTGCAATATAGAAGTAGTATAACCTATATTTAGCAAATATCACTTACTTCCTCCCGGTATCACAATATCACAGTGCATGACGGAGTAATTAATTTAAGGAGCGTTGCCTTTAAATTACCTTGTTTTTCTATTCCGTGTCTTGATAGCTTGTTTAAATGGCATCCTACAGAATGTGGAGGCTGGTTATTGCTGCAATGAGCTTTTTCCTGCGTAGCTTTTGTGTAGCTGTGGCAGGGCAGAAATAAATTGTGTTTCCTGAAGAGGAAAAATGATTGGTCGTCTCCCGGTTGAATGTTTTTCCAACATTACACTACCGAATGGCTTTTGGGTATTGACTTGGTGTGGGCAGAGGCAGGATATTATTTCAGTGTTCAATAGGCAAGGAGTGCACGGGGGGGGGGGGGGGGGGGGCATGTGTATCCACCAGCAGAAAAAGAGAACAGCATCTTGATTGCAGCAGAACATCTGATGCTATTAGTTAGTAATGACAAGCAAAATGTGTGCAGTGAATGTAGATACAATGAATGGGATATTAATGTGTTTCCTACGTGATTGTGTTTTGTACCTCAAGGCCACCATACAGGTGTAACCAGAGTGTACACACACACACACACACACACACACACACTGGCAGTCAGCGCTTTGGGGGAGAGATTTTTTGCGGCTGGCGAGCAGGCAGTATAAGGCAGAAGATGAAATGTCTTATTAGGGAGCGAATGAGAACCAGGCGGGCCTGAGTCGGGCCAGGTCCTCTATTAACCTGTCCTTTCAGGGAAGAGGCTCATAAAAAAAAGGCCATGATGGCAGGAAGGGCTGGTGAGGCTGGATAGAAGGTGGAGCCGGTGATAGAGAGGTGAGGGGGGGGGGCACCTCAGGGACAGCACTTGTCCCTTCAAAGCAAAAATATTGATCTGTGTGAGCCCTCTGATGTAGAGGATGTGAACACAAAAAGGTACTAACACATAGGGGCACCCTGGATGACAAAGTGTTGTTTTCCTTTAAGCCAGCACTGGGCTTTTGTTTGTGGGAGTTCATATAAATCCATTCCATCAGCCTTTGGCGAGGACTTCTGAGGGCTGATAAAAATCATTTGAACAATCCTGTGATCGATGTCAAGTGAGTGGAAACGGCATTATGGCGGCTCTGAATATCTATTGCTCAATGTAATACTTTCATAGTTTGCATTTTCCCCCTCTAAAATACCGGACCACACACACACACACACACGCACACACACACACATTTACTTCTCAGACATGTAGCCCGGAGGGAGTGGGAGGTTAATATGGGGCACAGCCATAGAAAGGGGACATTTCTGCAAGACATGGTTTGACTTGCTGTACAATCGAAAAAAAATTATATGCTAAAGGCAGAACAAGAAAATGTAAAAATATTAGCAAAGCTATTAAAAAAACTGAAGTAAGACTTGTTTCCTTTGTGGTACTTTTACAGATAAACAACAAAAGACCAAAAGAAATGTGAGATAAATAAATCTGCAGTGAGCCTGGCGAAAAACGAGGACATGGATGGGGATGTGCAGCAAAATAGGAAAACAAACATACTTTCCTCTGTTCGCTTTTCCCTCCCCTCTCCTTTCACCCCTGCAGCCTCCTGAGCGCAGCTGTCTAAATGGCTGTGCTGCCTTCACTGGCAGGCCGTGAGACCCGTGAAGCAGGAGGGCACCGGGGACCCGGGTCACCTCGACAACACGCGCCCCCACAGTCTGCTGTTCACAGTGTACCCCATCCCACTCAACACGCTAACAATCTCCTTCACTATTTCAAATATTTCATCCCTCAGGCGTTCTCTCTCTTTCCCTCCTGCGCAGTATTTGTTTGGGTCTCAGTTCTATCAGATTTTCTGTTTGTGCCTGTCACTTTCTCTCCCTAATACTGCCTCCTTCTTTCTGCCCTCCAGTGGCCCCTCTTATACTGTCACATCTACATGTTTCTACTGCTTGGCTGTCATGTCCCGTGTTTTTTTTTTTTCTCAGCCACACATCATTTCTCACAAATAGAAAGATGATGAGGATGGGGGTGGGGTGGGGGGGGGGGGGGGGTGAAACAGAGAAAACAGAAAATCTGGGCTCATTTGGAGGAGGTTAAGAAAGCATGTGGAATAAGAGGGAGGCTGGCTGAATAAACCGACAACAAACAATTTCTTATTTTGACTGGCTGCACGGCACAATTGCAAGGCTGTCTGGATTTAATAAGCACTTATTTGGCATAAGGGGTCTGCTTGTTTTCCTTGCTGCAGAGGTAGAGGCGCTGCATGGTTTTCCTGATCTTTCTCTCCAGACAGGGGGGGAAGGAACACAGCTAAAGGCTACGTGAAGGAGCGTTTCTCTCTCTGCTGTGCTGCCTGCATGGATGAAGCTTAACTGGGCGTTTAGCTGGGGGAAGGTGTAGCAGCTGAGGGAGTGGTAGGGACAAGTTCCACTGGAAAGCCCAAAAGCGAAAAAGCTTCCTTTTTTTGCAGTAAATAAACAGCCCACTCCTCCCTTTATGCATCTGAAACCCTCAAGGACAGTTTCACATCATTGCATCCCCCCCTCCTCCATGCAGTTCCCATTCTCCCTTTTGCATACATTTTTTGTTCTCCCCACACACACACTCTTTGCCACAACACACTCAGGAAAAAATTAAACCCCACATGCACACACCAACTCACCAAAACCGCATCTTAACACATCGGATCAAAGAGGATGAAAATGTGATCTTTGTAATTCCAAGTTTTGTTTTGTTTTCCTGTCTTTCTGCTCAAGGAGACAAACAACAAAGAACAATGTGGGATCTGTCACATTCTTCTCATGGGAGCAAAACTCCTTATAGCATCTTCTATTAGGGATGGAGAGGAACACCACTACTGCAAACAAAATCAAAGTGAGAGTCACTGCTTCCTGCTTAAGAGCACTGCAGTGTCACTATTAACTGTATGGGAAAATAAAATCTAATCCAGTAGCATGGATGGTTATATCTTCATTTGATTGCAGAGCTATTAAAAAATATTAAAAGATGTACGGTAATATGAATCAGAAAGCAAAGTAACCAATTGTTTTCTTTTTTTGCGCTATAAACGATTTAATATTTATATTTTTCTGATAAGTCATTCCGTTTCTGTCTGCTTGAATTGTCCTTCAAATGCAGCTGACTCAGATCACACGTGAGATGTCAGCAAGTGCAGCAGTATGAAACGTGAAGGACAAGGTCGAAGATGGATTCCCCACATATTCAGCCTCGCGCTCAGCCCCATACGAATAACACATCTGATTACCTCGCCGCTCGGCCCACCCACATAGGCAGCGTGCCGTATATACGCTGCACACACACACACACTATACGCTTCTGACTGACGCTTTGAATGCTGCATGTGATGCTGCCTCTGATTCACACGGGCCTCTGTGCCTCCGCCGTCTCTTTGTTTCTCACAAACCTGTCGCTGCTTGACTCTCACTGTTCAGCACAGTGGGATTGACCCAATTAACGTTACTTACATTGTGTGGGCTCAAGCAAAGGCCCAAAGAGAGCACGCAAACACATCCCATTATATGACTTGTCTGCACATGTGATCATAGGCTGATGAATAAAAGACATCGTCATTGGTACAACTGAATAATCTGCAGCTCCTCTGGGACAGAAAAAGGGGGAGAAATCTGGACATCGGCACATTAAGGAATTATTCAAACTCGGATCTTAAGATCACATTCAGGCATCGTATCTGTACCAGAACTATTGTGCTTTCTATACCAATAATGGGGCTGGTTGGAATTATTACCTCCGCCATATTCTGGGATGGTGCATGTAAGGTTTGTATGCAGGGTATAGCAGAAAAGAGGACGTTCAGGAAGAGGTTGCAATAGATACACAATGCCATCGACACTGGCAGCACGCTTTGTCTGTAAAACTGAAATGCTTACGGTTATACTCGACGTGATATCGTTAGTATGAGGAAGTGAAACGCTCTGCGTGCAGTTCCTGGCTCTCGTGAGAGAAGGCTATTACGTCATGCTGGACATGACTACTTCAGCTTCGTCTTACATTGATCTAAACTTGAAACTCTGCAATGCAAACAAGAACCAAAGCTCGTAGGGCCCAGGCAGTTGGAGAAGGAGCCACCCGGGGGGGGGGGGGGCACTTCCTCTAATTGTGTTTCCTGTGGCCAATGTGAGTGTGGTGACATTTCAGTTCTGTGTTTGTCGGTCAAAGGATGAGCTAATTAATATGGTAATTTAGCCTCAATGCCTCCAATGACAGCCACACCCCTCGTTAGCAGACACAAGGAGAAGGGTCAAATGCACCAGGAGCAAGAGAGAGAGAGAGGAGAAGGAGGGGAAAAGCAAGAGAATGAAAACCAGCCGGTTTCATTTTGCAGTATTCTGAGATTTAGTTTTTAGGCTTTCCTTTCTCAGCAGCTCGGCACAGCTCTGTAGCCGTAACGGGAACAAGTGATTATTTCTGAAAAATGGGGAACTTGGTCAAAACGTACCCCCCCCACACACACACTCACTCGCTCGCTCTGTCAAACATACAAATGTAAACGTTTATGTTGAGCTTGTGGCATAAATATATACAGCTGTGCAAATATGCAAATGCTTTTCGAGGAAATACATAAATGCTTGCGCACACACATGCATACATGGGCACACATTCACACATGCATGCGCAGGATTTTAAACTTTGAGGCTTGTTGTCTGATTTATTCAGGCTAATGGCATCTCTTCCTGTAAGGAATCATGTGGCTTCATTCTGTCAAGCAGCCAATCATCACTGATGTTCTCAAGTATTAATATGTCTGAATGTGTAGGAATGAGTACATGGTATGAAAATACCCATGTAGGTTTTGTTTTTCTGTGTGTACTGTACATTATTCGCTCTGTCTTAATTCTCTTGTGAAATGTTGGATGCATGCATGTTATTGCGCATTAGCAAGTAACTGCTGTAGTTTAACATTGGGTAAACAGGGATAGAGGGAATGGCTGTTCTGAGACATTTCACTGGGCTGTGAAATGACATCAAACAAACCTGGATCCTTTTAGGGTTTGTTTTTTTAAAGAAAGAAAGAAAAAGAGATGGCGTCTGTGAGCTGCAAAAAATACATTGAATGTGAAAGACAGAACAAGACTAGAAAACCTAAGAGCGATGCACACAATTTAACAAAACTAACTGGAATGCTAATAATTTGATGTTATGCTGTTTATAAATACGGTATGTCAAAATGCTGCAAGGGGGGGTGGGGTGGGGGGATCAACCTCAGAAGATTTTCAAAAATCAGTCTTTCATATTCAGATGATTTTGGAACTGTGACTGTTTTTGTCAGGGCACAGACAGGGATGACCCGAAAGCACGACAGGAGAAGGCAATCCAGAAACGTAACCTTAATGTTTCCAGCAGACAAATCCAAACAGGTGCAAGCAAACAGGCAAAATCCAGAAATACGAGCAGGGTATGCACATGTAAAGCAAAATCCAAGTGAGTAGGAAGAAGGCTACTGAGAATCTGGCAGAGGGCTGAGCAGAATATAAATGCAGTGGGGCTGATGAGGAGATGAGCAGCAGGTGTCCAGAGCAGCACAGGTGATGTGGATGAGCTGATGACAGGTGTGGCAGGCAGTGTAGTGAGAGGAGAGCAGGAGGGTGGAGCTATGTGGATCACAACCTATATGTGGCAAATTAACACAAAATGCACACTACTTATGTAAAACCAAAGTTTGAAAAGGGGGGGGGGGGTGATTCTCATATAGGGCCAAAAAATGAAGGCTTTTTGAAATCCTCTGAGTAATAGTTCATTATAGGGGTGAATGCTCTAACATTTAAAAGTTTAAATCACACCTGGTTTAAATATGATTTCAATAAACAGCAAACTGAAAGGAACATCAGAATGTTTGTGATAAACATTTCAGAACCTTTTCACTTGATTGATTACCTTTCAGCTTTTTAAAGATAATACAATTTTGTTTTTGTTAAATTCATCATTTTTGATGAATCTGCATCAAATTAGGAAATGCCTCATCTGTAGCCTGTGCCTCACTGGCCATTTTAATGAGCCAGTGAGGGGCCCTTCTTTTGCCACCCACCACATCATTCCTCTTTACCTCCCCCAGAGGTAAAGAGGAATGACTCCTGCCCCATCGTAAGACACCCACCACACACACACGCACACACACACACACACACACACACACACATGCATACATAAACATTTTCCTGGCTCATTAATTAAAAGCACAAACATTTTACGGAAGATGGCTCCTCCAGCTTCCAGGGTGGGGGCTTTTTGTTCTTCTTTTTTTTCAGTTGTGAATGTTTAGGTGAGCTGAGCCTTCTTGTTAATGTAAATAATTTGCCTTTACCTTTATCACGATGGAATCTTAATTGCGCCTCTCTCAGCTTGCCTCGCAGCAATTGATCAAGGTCCTCCTTGACCGGAAAACAACGTGCATAATGTGTTTGAGTGGGAGAAAGGAAGGTACCAGCGTTTTCAAGTAAAATAAGAGCGTGTGCAGACAGTGCAAAAGAAACACACAAGCATACCCGTCTAGATTAATGGCAGCGCTGCAGCAATTAAATCAGAGTTTGTTGTTTTCATCTGATGCTGCTGGACATCTATTGTCCCTGGATATTGATCTTTATTATGATTGTACAAATGCAACAGAAAACAATCAGAGCATTACGGGCTAAGGCCATGCTGGCCTCAGACCATTTCACCCGTTATTGGTGTATCCATTCATTCCAGCACAAGGTACTCATTATATTGTGAGACTGATAAATGTGCAGATTGAGCTGCATGCACATGCGGCAGAGGAAGCCATTCAGAGGACAAGATACCGCCTGTAAGCATGCATGTGTGCAAGGGGAGGGCCAGATGAACAGGGGCTATCAGGGGAAGGGCTTGACTCTTAATGTTTCATTCTTGGCATGTGAGCCTTGGAGGGCCTCGACAGTGCAATAAAAATCCATGCATCTCAGTCATGAGCTGCATGAGAGCGTAATTTCTAGTCCGTAGGGTTGAAATTAAAGCAGCTTTTGGCCATCGCTCAACACGTGAGGCTAAAGTGACGCCTCTGAAACCTACTACTTCCTTTCGCGGGAAGCGTCCGTAGGCTCCCACAGACGGTGCTCTTTACCAGAAGTGACATCGCAATGATTGATCTGTGCAGGTTCACAGACCTGTGTGGGTAAATATGCTGCACTTTGGAGTCCCGAGTCAATTATTTGCCCTTTCAGCTTCAAAACAACTTCAGAAAGTCGGCATATTTTAGCACAGCAGATGTGCTGTCATGATTCCAGAAATGTTCCTTTTCATAATAGAGCTCATTTTGGAGGTACAACTGCAGGTGATCCAAAAGTATAAAAGCTCTAATTTCTGCCACAAACCTGTAAAATTCTGCTCAATAGGAGTACAAGCAGCAACTTCCCCTGACTGCCCTGACATCTGCGGCTTTGAGTGTGCAGTCGCTTCTTTTTCCAGCTGTATTTACATTAGTGTGAGATGTCACGGCTGAATAAAGCACACAAAAGAAGGCAAATAAACATACAACAGAAACAATGCAATGAGAACAGAGGTCAGTCTGTGTGTATTTGTGATGGAGCATGATAGGCTCAAGTGTGAGTCTCGCACAGGTGAAATAGCATGCGTGTTGTGGCGACAAAGGGTCGACTCAGGGTCACAGTGATCCAGTTCCACTCACCGTTCATCCCACCGCTCCATTGATCCCTCTGATTCCTCTGATACTCTGCTGTTGACATCTAACCATGCAGACAAATGCTGGAAGGCATACCAGTGGAGACGCTAATGGCCAGCATAGCTTCCAGCAAGCCTTCGTGTCCCTCTCATCCGCCTACTCTGACCTCTGTTTACATCTCACATTCGACCACTTGCAGCCACAATGTCATCTCATCCCTGCCATTCACTATTTATATTTATATATATATCAACCCTCTTTTTCTCCACTTTGTCTTTTCTTCTCACTTCAGTCTTCCTGGCTGTCTCTTGCTGCCCCTCCTCCCTCGTTTCTTGCGTTTCCCCGCCCTGCACACCTGCTCGGCAACCCAGCCATGTGCCTCCCAGCCTGGGCAGGGTGGAGAACAGACGGGCCTGTGTTTTCTGATAATCATCACATAGCTCGCATGCCTGCTCCTCTTCTTTCCTGCTCTCTGTTGTTTCTCCTCTTCTCGGTAACCCGCCTGCAACCACCTCCACCCCTGCCCCCAAGCGCTCCCTCGCTACATCTGTCCTGCCATACATCAGCCTTCTGACAGACTCACTCAGCAGCCACAATGCTTCGGTTTCATGCTTTTCGCCTCTCCCCACCGGTTTCATCTATTGAAGCTGTCAATTGCAAAACAGACACCAATGATGTGCTGTTGCCACGATGTGAGAATGAACCGTGAGTGTTCGTGTTAGGGAATGTTTGACATTTCGGAAATACACTTATAGCAAGTTAAAAAAAAGAAACAGAGAAACCTCAACCAATTCCCTCCCAAGCGCTATTCCACGGATCCCACGCTGCGTATTACTCTGATGGTAACATGAGCAGGGACACCGCTCCGAGCGTCATTATTTAATCAAGTGGTTCTCATTCATGTGTGGGGTTTCTAGGTACTACTTGAGGGAATGAACACCCCTGTGGGCCCCTTCAAAATGTCTATTGTGTCTGTGTAAAGAAACCCCAATGGAACAGGGGGCCCCATTGTAGACCGAGTTGTTCACTTATTAATTCATGCTATCAGGTTTCCGGGTTTCATGTTTAACAAAATCGACAGCAATTGCAATTAGTTATCAGCACCAGCTGTTCAGAGAAGACCGGCCAGACTCTGCAGGGCCCATATTCTCGTGCCTGATGTACGATCCTGTCGCCCTTGTCATGTCTTTATCATCGGCCTGCTATCCTTTTTCACCCTCCCCTCCTCTCTATCCTGTGTACTCTGCGGCATTAAGGTCTGGATAAGGCAGATGGACAGAGTCTTAGATCAACCAGAGAGATCAATACCTCCAGATTGGCTGAGACGATCTGTACGTTTGAGGGGCGGTCCAGTCCTGGTTGGGTTCCTCTGCTCGTGGATCGGCTTAGGCTAGCATGCTTTGGTTTAAGACTTGTCTGGTCTCGTTCAAGTCATGACACGTTCGGATTTCAGTTTGACGTGCTTGCAAATGAATTGCAGCTTCCAACAAGCAAAGTACGTCAAGATTTCTGTTACATTTGAAGTAGCTTTAAATGTTTGGACAAGATGTTTTGTAATTTTTTTTCCCCATGTCTGTTCTGAACGTAGAAATCAGTAACTACGCACAGCAATGATGGCCCACAATGCCTTGGCTATTTCTTTATTCACAAGTCATTAAGTCAGAAGACTAAATGTCACGAAGCTGCAGGGGAAACCACAGAGAGTACCTGGTTTCATGTTCAGGCTTTCTTATAAACAAGTCAGGTGTTAAATCTGTCTACAGACTTTTCCCACATAATAACAGGCATGCACGGCGTTTTGTAATTGGCCTCTACAAAGAGAAAGGACAGTAGAGGAATGAAGCTGCAGCTGCAACTCGACCCAAACGCTGATATTCTTGTTGTCGCTCCAACAAGACCGAGCAAAACAACACTTTTACAAAATGAAGACTAAATGTTGGCTCACATCCCTCCCCACCTGCCTGACGCCCCCATCTATGAGGCCAGTTTTTTTTTTTTTTTTGATGATAGACAGGGACCGAGTTGAGCAGAGCTTCACGGTTCCTCGCTGTCTTCCGGCTGCACAGTGTCTGGTGCGCGTTTGATGTAGTCCAGGCTCACCACCGGCCCCCGTCTCTGTCTGTTGGCCCACGACACCAAAACTCAGACACCAGCAAAATCTGAAGGGGAGGAAGGAAGGAAGGAAGCTCACTTCTGAGACAGACGACTCGGAAAGAGAAACAACAGTCAGTCATCGCTCAGTCAGGGCTTAAACATCGTGACATGGCTCAAGGGTTTTGCCAAGTTGGCGAGCAGAAAAAAGATAAAACGGAACTAAATGAGACACTTTAGTCATTTCCAACAATAGAAAAGATTCCTGCTGACCGTGCTGATCTCCTATTATCTATGGAAAGGTTTTTTTTTTCCCCTCCAGTAAATAGGATGTCATTTTCAGATTAGCTCCTTTACTATATTATTTCAACACATTTCCAAAATTTGTTAATGGATTTGTAATTGTAGAAATGCTCTGAAATGATCCAAACATGATTGCTGATTCATTCCGATTTGGGTTTTCACAAAATAAGTTCTTTTTTTTATTTATGGAACTAGATGCTCCATCGCATATTACAAAGCTGTTCACTGAAGTATTAGGAGACATCTGAGACTGAGCAATTCTCAGAGGTTTAAGGAGCTCCAGCAATTTTACAGAGTTGTTTTACAGCCCATAAAACATTCCTTAGATAAATAAGGATGACAACATTACACTAATGGGAATAATCTTGAATGTCATGCTGCCGTTAAATGTAGTATGATTTACTAAAGTAACACTTCTTTTTATTATGCAACAAAATCTGACAGATTAGGATTCCAGGATGTTTCTGCTTCCAACCAATAAATAAATAAACCTGACAAAGCCAAACATTTTAAATTTTGCATTATGCTCCATATGATATACCATGTTATATTATTACCATTCTGCTAATGTGAAATGTTAAAATGCTTATCTAATAATAGATCTATTCACAATTAAATGTTATATATTAGACTTTTATTAGCCTAGTATTTTTATATTGTCATATTACTAATTTTATTTTTTTTCTATCTCAATGCCATTTTACCACTGAGTTTACTGTAATGTGTGCAGTAATTATTTCTCACTGATCTGTTGATAGCACCCTGTTGAATTTGAATTGTTATATTGTCACTTATATTGTTGATGTGCTCACATAGCTTGACTGTTTTACCTCTGTTCGGTAACCGCCTCAGAAATGTGCACCACTCGTGCAAAGGATGAAAAAAAGGATTAAAGCATACTGTAGAAAGTGGCAGCTGTCGTCATAATTACTATCAAAAAGATTAACTAGGCAGCACTCAAAGAACAAAAAGGGACTGTTTTCTCCAGAAAGCGACAGTTCGAGAATGGTTTTAACCTCATGATGTGAATCCTCACCTCTGCGCTGTCGAATAGCAGCATAAAAAGCTGTTCTATGGAACTACGTCACCTGTTCAATCGGTTTACCAGAGTCATGTGCACTAAATCCTTAAATAAAGCAATATTACAATGGCAATGCAACACTGTGCCCTCCCCCCCCCCCCCTTGAGGGAATGGATTTCTGTGACATGTCTGTCAGAGATAAGAAATAAATCACTTTATTTCTTTGTTGCATTCTGTGACTTCTATCCACTTTCCAAGCTTTGTTTTAGAATGCACCGCATGAAAAGCGTGGCAATTTATGCATGTTCTTGTTGTGATGGTTTATGTCTCTTTGACGAGGAACATTACCGTGCACAGCTGCAGGGAAAACGAGCGACTCTAATATGCTTTGAACGTAATCACCACCGTGATGCAATAATGTGCAACGATGCCCTTTCTAAACTTTCGGGGGAATTAGCCTAGTTTGTGAAATGTCATAGCTATTGCTCACCTTGGCACGGCGATTTCTCCCCTGTTAGCATGTGACCTTATTCCTCTTATCGGTTGCAGTCATGCAGGACCTCTGCTCCTGTGTTTATGTGTCAGTCATTTGTAACACACCAAAAATATGCTCTGTGTGCGGCTGTGCTGATGTGTGGTTGTTTTGACATCAGTGCAATACCACAATCTGTCTAATGGGAAAGCGGTCCAGAGCTGCTGAATATTTGATTCTAATCGAATAGGAAAGCCATGAAAGCTGTTCAGATCTCAATTTATCCAGTCAAACCAGCAACTTCCAAATTCATAGACCCCCAAAATTCTTATTTACAAAAGGCCAAGAAAAATTTAAATATATATATAATGCTGACAAATTTCCATAAAAGAAGATTCTCAGATTTCAGGTTGTATTTTTCAACCCTTGCAGGGCCTCCAAGCCGACTTCACAATATTACCGGTAGGTGTGGTGCAGAAGGTTTTGAGCAGCAGATGCAGCGGCGGGTCGACACTGCAGGCCGAAAGCCACCAACCCTAATACTGGCTCAGACTGGCTTCTGTGATGACGATGATGAGGATCCAAGGAATCATGCATTTGGGTCAATAAGGACCTGCCAGGGCCGCACAGAGGTAGGGGGTGGGAAGACAGTCGGGGGGGCACAGAGCACTAAGATCGATACATAATATCTTACAAATTGAATTCGACCTGCATCGACCCAGAGGTGGAGAACTGTGGACGAGTGCACAGTAAATCCCACTCATCAGCAAGGAGGGTAGAGAGAAGGCGGTGGGTGAGTGGTGGGGCGGGTGAGGCAACCTCTTCCATGGGTGTGTGATCAGGGGATGGAGGCGTAAAGAATTGGGTTTAGAGGGGCGATGGAGAAGAGTGAATATGGAGCAGAAGAGGTGATGAAGATCATGAAGTGAGAAGAAGGAATGGAGTTGTGATCGGTTTATCACCTGCAGGCAGGGGTCACCCTCTTCTCCCTGTCATTATCTTCAAGAGGCTTCATCCCCAATCTGTCTCTTTAATGGTGGGCTTGTTTGGACAAAGTCAATTTTTATAGTCTCAACTGGGCTTTCCAAACGTCTGCTGGTGTCTGTGGGCCCGTGCTTGTTCAGACACAATTATCTTCACGTTCAAATTAGCTTTAAAGCTGAAGCTCAACGTTTCTAGCAAATTGCCTTATTTGCTTTTTAGCCGACAGCATGGTTAACTTAGCTTCAGTCACGAAATGAAACGGTCTGACGTGCAGCTGCAAATCTCATTAACTGGCTCATTATAGCTTGCTCTTTAACTGTTTAATAATTTTGAATAATGATTAAATACATAAATCTCTGGTTATATATATTTATTTTATTTTATTTTGGGGGGGGGGGTTGCTAATTCCTGGTTTGCAGTAGTTTCTGCACAGCCAGAATACTCTTTGTTTACTGGTCACAATAAGAAATAGTTTTATTAGTATTAGTACAAATTAAAAAATACAAATAAAAAAGTCAAAAAAGGTAAATAAATAAAAGTTGGGATATATTTTGTTTCCTTCGAACCCAGGTTATTTTACCTTAGTCTCCAGACTTTGTGCAAAGCTGCAGCTACATTGCGACTATAGCTGTACAGGAGGGACAATGTCTTCTTCCTCTATCAAATATACCAACAAATAAAACATAACACCCGAAATTACCTGGAATACAGAAGACTGTGTGTGATACAATCTGAGTTTACCCATTATTTTCAGCACAATTTACTTCACATAATGATATTCAGAAAATTGCTTAGTTTTATCCAACATGGACAAACTTGTCATGGAGTGCTCCGGCTTCCCATCTTGTGTTTTAAGAAACAAGAAATTAAGCTTTAAAGGAAATTCACCTTCATGAGATCTGCGTAATCAGACACATTGTCTGACGGCTCACAATCAATCTCAAGAAGCAATCTGTGCAGTGGAAAAGCTCTTGTTCAATCCGAATGCAGATGGTCCCTTGGTATTGCTCCGGGTGCTGCGACAGGGAGGGGGCTGATGTGTGTGTGTCGTTTACATGGGGGGGGGGGGGGGCTCTGTATAGGACTGGCCTGCTGAAATCCAGAGCACATTTATTTGAATCTGTCTAACTGACATGTAGGGATCGATGAGGAGGAACAGAAAGCTTCTCAACAGAGTACGCCAATACGGAGCTGGTCCCCAGGGCCCCCACATGCTGGGGCACCAGCCACCTTATCAGTCACAGTCGTAGCAATGATCTAAAAAAACACAACCCCCCCCCCCCTCCAACGCTAGGCTCCTCCTCACATTACTTAAACACAAACAGATGGAAAACACTCACACTAACACAGACAGGGAAATACCAAATGACCAACACAGACAAACACGCAAAACCCCTATTGATCACCGCCCCACATTTTTTAAACTGTAATTATTAACATTTTTGCAACATCTTTTTTTTTTTTTTATCACATTACAAGTCATATTTCCTGGATGTGAAAACAAACAAACATTGTAATTGAATGTAACCGAGGCAACGAGGACGCTTCCTCCAGCAACATGTTTTGGAAGGAAATGAGCCGTACATAATCGTGTTTTGCGTGAGATAAAGTCGCAGATACACCGATTTAGATGATATCTATTTTGTTCATTCATCTTCTTGAAGACGAGATGAACAAAAATCGCTTCGGCTACAGCTGGTCATCCCAATCCGGGTCACGGTTCATGCTGGAACCTATCCCGGTTGACGGGACGAAGCTGGAGAATCTGGAGAGAACATGTAAACTCCCAACAGAAAGGCCTCAGGTGGAACCGAATCGAAGGACCTTCTTGCTACAGTGCTTTTTATGGGATGCTAAATGGTTGTTAAAGTATGTGGTAGATATTTAATGTCCTAAACAAACATCTGAATGTCTTTTTGATGGCAGATTAAATAAAATGATTCCAGAAATAGAACACTTTTGACAACACATCTGCTTACACCCCAGACACGACTCTTCTGAGGCACTCACCATCATAAATCATAACCACTAACAGACATGGAATAACAATCCACATCTTCCAACATTTGGACATTTGGTGTGTGTGTGTGTGTGTGTGTGTGTGGCAAGCCCCCCCCCTCCCCCGCCAATCATGCAAATATCACAGACTAAGTGTGGGTGGTGTCCGGCTCAGGGTTTATCCTAACCCTCCCCTATCTGCATGCACGCACAGCTCCTCTCAAGCCCCCTATTCTCCTGCACGTGCCTTATTCCCTATAAGCACCCCTGACTCCTCACACAGACACACTCCGTTGCCCCCCCCCCCCCCATCCCAGTTAAAAGAGGTTTGTTGTATATGGATTTAGCCTGGAGGGCTAAAAAAAAGCCTGACACCCTTTCTTTAAACCTCAATTCAAATGTACGGCATCAGCTTCAAGAACCAGCAGCTAATTACAAGGCTACGTCTGCAGCTAATGAATGAGGGGCCGTTGTAGCGGCGGCGCTGGATAAATCTGCATGGATGCAGAGTTTTTAATTAGGTGGGGAGGGGGGGGGGGGGGGGGGGAGAAAGGCGGAGGAAGGATGCAACGAGGGAGTAGTATTCTTGGAATCTCTGACTAACACTTTACCTGCCTTAAGAAGTCCCTATTTTCTATCTTTTGAATTCATCTTTATCTTTATGCTTTGAATAACTTCAAAAATCGTTTTCTTGAAGAAACAGTTAAGAGCGTCTGTTCGGTCTTGAAGGCGTCACGGGCCATAATGTAGTCTATTTGGGCCATGACCTAAAAAAAAATTGACAGTGTGACGTGCTCGTTTCTGGCACTTCTCTTAATCCATCCCTAATGCATGCGTACCCACAATCCTCCTCCACTCCCAGTTTACACCATCTTCAACACCCTTCCAGCTGGTGGTGATAATTGCTTTGTTCTGTAATCCTTGGAAGTCACGCAAGGTAATTTCACAAAATGATCTGATTGCGTTTCTCTGTTCTGGTAAAGTGATTCTGGCAATGCACAGGATTCTGCATTCAGCGCAAACTGAGACGCACAGATTTGTCAAACCAGTGGTCGTAAAACACAGAAATAAATAAACCCGCCCTTGTCACGTGCTGCGAAGATGTGCTGTGACCATATTGTTAATCTGATATTCACACAGACGGCATTTGCATATTCATCAGTAACACATTTCATAATACGCTGCTACTGAAAATGTTGCATTTAAAGCATTGCCCTTCATAGCGATGAGCATGTGGGGATTTTCCAGAACAATGGTTTTCGTTAAAAGAGAACGGCTGCAAAATATTCATCTCGTCTCTCAGCCGCTCCGAAGTTCCCAGTATCTCTGTTTGCTCTCCTCTGCAGCTGCTGCCTTCGAGCGTACGAGAAATGACGTCAAGACAGTGAGAAAGGCGAGTCTCTCTCCCTTACTGCTTCGAGTTACAGTTTGTTTCCATGGCAGCAGCTGCCACTTCCTGCCAGACTGGGTCTTCCTGTGTTCATTCATTTTTGCATGCAGGAGTTCCGATGTGCTCTGTTTACATTGCCATATATGGAACGTTATGAACAATGGGCACAGGGCTTCCCCCAAAGTCAAACAACCACCATTAACAGCGTCCACACACACACACACACACACACAGTCAGTGCACATATTAACATGCACACACACACAGTAAGTGCACATGTTAACATGCACACACATGCACACACCCCATTTGCACACAGTCTGCACTCATGAATTAATGGTATGTAAATGTCGGTGCTACGTGACACTTTGAATTCAAGGTGCTGTGGAACAAAAGAGGATAAAGCCGGTTTTGTCAAGCTGGAGTCTGTCGTTTGGTATTAATATTAATTAATATTACATCACGCTACGCGTTACGCATAAGAGTAATCTGTTTTTCACTTTGTTAGCAAATTAGAGTTCAACAAACTGCTATCAAAATTTGTTTGCTCTGCTTCTTCTGTCCATCTTGTTGAGCTTGTTTCTCTTTTTTTTATTGAAGATGTTTGAAATTCACCTGTACTCAGCGGAGGCTGTCAAACCCCCGCAAACAACTTGTGTTTCCTCGCTACCAGCGCTGCAAAACAGCAAGAAATAATGCAAAAAGATTAGAGCCCAAAGAGACGGCCGTCCAAAAAGATATCACTTTGAATTTTAAGAGGATCTGGGTCCTCGGTGCCCTAAAGAGGATCTATCTCTGTCTGTTATAGGCGTGAGCGACTGTGACACATAGTCTGGGCTCATTATCAGGATCCCTGCCCTTACTGGTATCGCAGAAGGGACCGCAGACAAGATCATGCTCAGCTCAGCTCAGCTCCTGACTGCAGAAAGGGCAAGTCGCTTATATTCCGCACACATAGCTTTGTGTGCTCGCTCTGTTCTCATGACCTCAGCTGTTTCAGCACCCTGTTAAGTCATTCCATAATTCACAGTGCCATATTCACTTATGAGGGGCCAAGAGTGGATTTAAATGGAGCTGAATAAGTGGGTCGGGAGGCATTGAGGAGGTGAGCAGTGTGGAAGGGAAGAAGATGCAAAAATGTGCATTCATCAGCCTTGTACTCATTCTTTCATTCTGACTCTCCGTTCCTCCAGCCCTCACGGCACGCCAGCTCTGGCTTCCTTGAATACCTGTTGGAGGACATCCAAACCACTCGCCTGCCTTTTTTCATTGAGCGCTTAGCATAAGGAGTCACATTGTGTGTTTAGGAAGCAGTTAAGAGAGAAGCAAGCCTATTCAAGCTGCACGCTCAGAGATTTTAAAACTGGGCCTTGTTATACAGTAGTCGAAACCAGGTTTGAACTTTGTTTGAGTCGGATTGTCAAGGCCAGCTAGCAATTTAATCCTTGGTCACCTGCATTCGGCTGTACTGTGCAAAACCTTTGCAATCATTGATTGTTTTTGGCATTAATGTTAAGATTGTTGTCTTACGGGATGCCTGCTCAAGGGTCACTGAGGTCTTCATGCAAAACTCCAAGTTGGATGAGGCAGCTCTGTGAGTCGGGGGGGGGGGGGGGGTAATCATGCATGATGCTGTGTGAGAGATACCAAAAGAGTGAAGGAACCAGGACGAGGTGATGGAAGATCAGCCAATCCCCCCCCCCCCCCCCCAACCTGCTAAAGGTTACTGGAGCAACTGCCAAAAGGTGCCATGACCTTCTTCTCAGAGAAGTGAGAGAGAGAGACCCAAGGAGAAAGAGAAAGAGAGAGGCAGAAAGCGAAAGAAGTGGACACAACAAAAATATTTGATAATGACAGTTGCCAGAAACCAAAGTATTAAATATGAGTAGAAGCTGCAATCCAAGTGAAAAGGATCGGTGATGCAACCGGACACAATATTAAACATGTGATACAATATTAAAGTAGAACAGAAAACGTGAACTTTTAAGGTAAGAAAGACGTTTTAGACATCCCACGTGAGTGGGGGCAGCATTTCCTCTCACAGCACGCGGTGGGTGTTGCGTGATCAATGGCAGATCTGTTTCAACACTTTATTCTCAGCGTGTCGCAGTTGTCTGATTGCGACGGGAATCATTTTACAATAGTCTCTAAAATGTATTTGTCTTCAAATAAATGGCGGCTGGAGCTGCTTTTGTTGCTAAGCAGCTTGATCCATTTATATAGCAGTAGTTTTGTACTAATACTGTGTATTCACAGCCTCTATAGGGATGATGCCTTCTTCCGTTTTCTGCCAGCTCAACGGCCTCTGATTAGTGAATGCCATATGTGTAGGCGGCTGTAAATATCCTGTTCACCCGGTTTCCAGGGTTTATTTTAACCGTGACCCCTGTGCCATTTCCCCCCCGCCGGGGTCAAGCTCCGAGGTCATCTCCATGCTGATGGGGGATAGACAGCTGAACGCTTTTGGGTGTAAAGCATGTGGGCTCATTTGTCTGTGGTGGCCCGGTCATGGTTTGTGTATATGTGTGTGTGGAGCCTGAAAAAAAGATATCAAAGGTTCCCTTCACAAGCCTCGCAGCTGCATAAATATCCATCAGGCAACGTTTCGAGCAAAAAGCCATTCTTCTCCTTCAACGGCGCAGGGAACAAACAAAAATAAGACAAAAGGCAACAAGGTCCCTGCTGACCCTACGGACAACCCTGGACGTCTTACAGGGGAGGAAGCTGCGAGGTCTGATGTTTACACGCTGACCGGTCAATACAGCCTTGAGCTGAGGCCATCTCTAATCCCATCCTCTATGGGGAGAACCTTAGACCGGGAAGCATAGTTCAGTCCATCTGGACAGAAACAGGATTGTGCTTTTTTTTTTTTTGCAGTCGAGACAGCCTTCTGTTTCTATTTCACAAAAATAATACTGTCATTATTGTTCATTGGTTTCAAACCAACAGTGCACAGATGTGCATTCATACTGTGAACTTTTTACAGAGAGCATGAAACAATTTCATGCAGTGTGACATCCTGGAATATTTTCCGTTACGCTTATGTCTGTGGGTTTACGCGTTTCTGTGTGAACGGAGGATACAGCTGAGTGTGTGTTATCTTAGATCACACAGCGATGTGTGAAACCCCGACTCTGTGGAACTCCTGTGTTTCCCAGAGCCCCAGAGTTTCAGTTTGTGGTGGCAGCTCTCTCTCTCTCCCTCCTCCATCTGTTTACCTGCCTCTCTTTCTCTCTCTCTCTCTGTTCTTTCTTGTATGTAAAGGCAGTTACAGCCACACACAGACTGCCCGTTTGCAGAAAGCGGCAGATAAGTGTGGAGGCAGAGAGTGACAGTCACATGCAGTCAGAAAAAGGCAGTCACTTCTCAGAAGAGGCTTTTGGGTAGTTGCAGTATTACTGGAAGCTTTTTAGAATCAATCATTGCTGTTGTGCTACTTCGTGTTCTTATTGCAAGTAGCACATCAAGTTTCGCAGATTCGCTACAAGTACGAGTTACAAAGGTAGCCATTCAATATTCACCGTAAATATGCGTCTTGTGGTTCGCCGTTGAGTGATGGATGGAGGAGAAGCCAATGCAATTGCATTTACCTATTTAGGAATTTTTGATAATTACTTTTTTTTGTTTCCATAGTTACAAGTTGCATTTCAGCTCCATGTGGGAGTGGGATTTGCATCTAAGCAGCTCTCAAACACATACTTTAATTCAAGAAACCTTCCACACACAACAATCTAGGACTGAATTGGTGACTTTTGCTCTTCAGAAATTTTGTTCCATTCTCTTAATTTATTTTGTTTGAATTACAAAATGAGAGACTAACTTTAATGGAAATGTAATATTTTTCATGACCAGTAACAAATCAGTGAATGAGCTTTCAGCGCTAGTCGTCCTTTCATCAGGCTTACGTTTTGACACCATGCTGGCACTGCACTCACCACAGGCCATGGTCAGAGTGGAGGTGTGTTTTCTTTTGTGCAGAAGGCCACTGTGTAGGAGGCTTTCATTACCAGAATCATCTTTGCAGAAATAGGAAGGGAAGCCAAGCATGAGAAAAGGCAACAGAGTCGCTGATGGAATGCAAGACTTAGCATGTGGCATGTGGGGTCGCTCCTATACGTTCAGACAGTATATAGTGACCCTCCAACCACCTTCCACCTCGTTCCACTCACACACAAGCCCTCTAGTTTTTGTTTTTGCCAACAACGTGCAGGTTAACCAAACGTCTGCTGCACATTAAAAGCTGCACCTGAAGGTTGGTTTCAGCACGAGGGGCCTCAGCTGATCTGCATTAAGACCAGCAAAATAATCATGAATAAATCTGTGACTTTTCAACAAATAAATCAAACTGAACTGTAGCCCTCAGAACTTTTGGGCCTATTATCAATCTACAGGCTTTGATCATCCTCCTGCTCAATGCCATGGTTCATTCAGTCGTCAACTAACATTTGACGTAGGGCAAGGAAATATTTGATCAATTCCATTCCAAGTTTCTCTTAGCCCTCTCATACCACGTAACCACATAAAATAGATCCTTGCATGAAATAGAATCCACAATAGCAGCTTTCACTCAATGCCATCGAATGGATTAGTAACGAATAGCGACAACATGACGTCCTCATTTTGTTTTTTTATTTATTACCTAAAAAAAAGAAAATGTTCTATCACAAGTCACACTGAAATGTATTGCTTAAGAAAAAAAATATATTTATATATTTTTGTCAATTTTCAGATCTTTCTCATTTTTTTTTTCTTTTTCAGAAACATTTTGTGTTTTCGTTATATTCCACCAAAAAAACAAAACCTCTTTTTTTCCCCGCCAGACACGAGCATCAGTTGCCACCGTGTTCGAACAACCATCTCCCCCTCTTAAAAAAAACCCCCAAAGAAATCCACAAAGAAATACATAATTCACAGTTACCATTTTGGTTTCATAAATTAATACAGTCACACATGTGCTACACCGGTCTAGAGCTAGAACATTGTAAATTGTATTCTTGGATCCTGTTATTTTCAATAGTTGGCTACAAGAAAGAACAGGCAACTTAAATGAAGTGATCAGAATTCCACCAACATACTGGTTTGTTTTTTTATCCTCCCTCTAATGCTCATGTCATATTTTTTTTTCTTTTGTTTCATCTTTTTGATTTCAACACAGAAGTGAGGCACACACAGAGTATAGATCATACATATATAAAAAAAAAAATTAAATTTGAGAAGGGCAGGGGATAAATTATCCTTTTAAAAATGTTTTATTTAATGGAAACAAGAAGTGCATGTAATCTCAAGTCCTCAGAGGACCTTTCTTATTCGGAATCAGGACTGTTTCTTTCCATTTAAGTACTGTGATGTGAACTTGCACAGTTAAAAGAAGTTTTACAGATACACAGCTTTTTTGCAGCTCGTTGGTGGGGGGGGTGCCCGGGTCAGAAGGGATGTGAGGTTTGGAAAATGAAGACCAACAAGCGTGGCAACACAATGAACAAACGGGACAAGGACCATATTTGAGGAACAACAGCAAATTTAGACAAGTATGTTTCACTCAAACAAGCTTTACCCCTAAAATCTCTACCGACTCTCATGGCTGCAAATACTACGGTCCTGCGTATCAACCAAGGAAACGAGCTTCAGCCGACACTGGCACAGAAAGGGCAACATTTTAAGGCACGGAAGCCTTGACATAACAGAGACTCCACCAGCTAGAAGCACTAAACAACAGATGCCCAGTGTCCTCAGTGACCAGAGCGGTGCCTTTATGACATGTCTGACAACGACGCACACAGAAAATGTTAAAAACAAAACAATTGTTTTTTTAAATCACATCCCCATTGTCCCCAAGTGTCTCCGTTTTCAGTGAAAGGTAAGGCCACTTAAAAAAAAAAAATGAGGTTCACCAAAAAGGTAATCTCTCACTGCAATCTCTGGGAGTGCAATTGTGGTAGGGTGGTCGTCCAATCAGACACACAGACAGACAGAGACAGAACCAGATGCTTCTCTAGAGCAGGATGTGGCGGGCATCACTGTGAATCCACTGGTCTGTTGATTCCCCGGTGCGAGAACGTCTCGTGAGCCTCGATTTGTGTTTAGGCTGGGAGGTGGCCAAACAGATCGTGGTCTGTGTTGGTCCTTGAGTCACGGGAGGGAGGGCGGGGGTTAAAACCAGCATTTGAGGAGGAGGAGAAAGAGAGAGAGAGAGAGAGTCTGTTGCTCTTGGCTCATCATCTTCATCGTCACACAACAGGAATGTTCAGTGCTGAGCAAGACGCGAATCCACACTTGACTTCATCTGTTTTGGTTTTGTGTCGTAATACTTTGAGCAGGACACTGTTGTTCCAACATTGAGAAGAATTCTTTTTTTTTTTTTTTACAAAAACCTGACCAACAAAAGCAGCATTGGTTATTTTCTTCACAAATTCATGCAAGTTGTTAACCTTCATTCCCACAGCACCAGTTTCTTTTTTTTTCTTCCATCAATAGAAAAGAGATCAGTGTAATTCACACTTCTGCATGCAAAGAAAAGTACCCCCCCATCTGAAGTCTCCATGTGTAGCAGCGGAACTGTGAAAGGCCTAACCTGATATGTCAATGGATGTACTGGTGGAGGCACTAAATAATGATGCTGGATACAGACCCCGCTTCTCCGTCCTCTTTGCCAATACAAAAATAGTCATTATTATAAGGATTTGTGTTAAAGGTACGCATCAAATGGGCCTAGACGTCTCAAACAACTTTTACATTTTAATTTTTTGAGAAAAAAAAGTAGTGAACAATCAAGTGCGGCTGCTCTATGGGATTTTGAGAAACAAATGATATTTTGGAGAAGACAACTCTATAAAAAAAAAACATGTAATACTCTAAATCAATTTACACACAAGTCAAACATACAAACACACACACACCCTCATAAACCTTTGCCAATAGTTACATTTATGTACACGAACTAATGCAAACCCTCAGCAAGTCCCCCCGCAGGTCTGTAACACATGAAAGTGGCCCAGATGAAATTCATCTTTTCATATCATTGGTTGTGGCAGGATGACTAGAATTTATGAATGACTGAATGGTTGTTTTTTTATTTGTTGGTAGTCAATGACTTGACTAAAGCCACAGAGGGCTGATAGGAAGAGAAATAAAAAATATACATTTTTTCCATATACACTTTAAAGATTTTAGAATCATCTAAAGCCCTGTCTCTTAATATTAACTTGTTTTGTTTATTCAATAATCATTCCTACCAATACCCTAGGTCACTGAGGTCGATATCAATACTTCCATATTCATTTTTTAATTTTTTTTATTTCAGGCCCTCCTCTCCTCTTTCTTGCACACTTTGACTCGCTGTTATAAATCAAGGTAATGTGCAAATCAACAACTACTTTGAACTGTTGTATGAAAACCTGAATGCTTTGTGAACAATGCTACATATTTATTTTGCTTATAAAATATAATAATATGTTTCAAAATAAGAAGGAAAAAGTTGAACCACTTCGAAACAGGTAAAAACAAAACTCTGGTTGAGTTCTGAGATCGTTAAGAATGCCCATTAGAATAATCCGGAGTTCGGCAGTTCTGCCAAGCTTGCAATTAGGAAACACCGACGCCGCTGGTGTTCCTGTTTCGTTAAGATGTCCAGTGTGGATCTCTTCATCGCTGTCCAGAGTGTGCCTTAAAAAAGTCTGCTCAAATTAAAATCTGAAAACACCACCTCCACCCCCACCACCCAGTGAATTCCGCTATATTCAAGTTCGCGTTCGGTCTCTGTAATCACGCCATAGTAAACCTTGCACGCTGATGGGTCCGCTTGTTGCCTGTCCAGCCCAGCTCCAAGCATCAACAGAGAGAGTTGCTATGGTTGCCGTTTTTCACTGTGATTGACAGAACAGGATTAAACTCTGCGGGAAGGGTTGGGTTTTTTTTTTATGGTGACACTTTTCTTCTTTTTCACCTCTGCACCATCTGCCAATCCACCTGTAAGTAAATCCCAATTATCTTGCACGCCATCGAAACATCCAGCACGCGGGTTCAGGTGGTTCAAGCCATGACAAACTCGGACTTCAGATCCGCCTTGACGTCGGGCTTCCACACCGAATCGTCAAAGTCCAGGTCCAGGGAGCCTTCGCTGGAGATGCTGCTGTTGCTGTTGCTGCGTCCGGCCTTCCGGTTGGGCAGCCAGTGATAAGGAGCCCGCTGGTCCCGCCTCGCCTTCCTACGGAGGCGCTTCTGCTGCATCAACAGTTGCAGGCGTTCCACCTTACAGCGAGTTGCACGGTTCTCGGTCTGACGGATGCGGTCACCTTGGACAAAGAGAAAGAGACGGTTCATTTACACGGAGCAGAATTAACACCGTCTCCACAATTTATTCATCCAGAGATGACACTTTTTTTTTTTTTGATAGCTACATATGATATGTGTACGGGTAAGCGCAAGTGGCGTGCCTCAGTAACGGGATGCGCCGCTAAGTGCATTTCTAGCTGTTGATGTGCCCATTGCAGAATACGGTCTCAAGGGAAAGGCCTCGCATTGCACTGTGAATGCGTGTCTACGCTGGCCCAGTCAAGCCAAATCCAATTTATACGTATATTCGGGGGGGCCATGGAAGGAAAGGAAAGTGACCGCAATCTATTAGCCAGCTCCATTAGTATCCGTCTACGAATGAAATAATGAAATAATGGGCCGGGATGTCAATAAACCCCAAGCGCAGCGGCCATCTCTGCCCCTGCCGCTCCCCGGAACGCGCACACACACGCGCTGAAGTCCGCATTCAAGTGCATCACGTACGCACACAAAAACAGGCACACACACACGCAACTGCACACAGTCAAGGGTGCGTGCACAGGCACACACAGCAACAGCAGAAAGAGCCGCAGTTGCTTTTAACCAGGATCGATGGCAAATTAAAAAGAGCTATTGATTAAACCTTAGCTCTAGTGCAGCCATCCATCTCAAGCGCGGCACAACGCTATTGGCTTTCAATAGAAAATGCAAGCAAATGGAAATTGTAAGCGGAGAGAGAGAGAGAGAGACGGGGAGAGATTGGGTTTTTCCAGCTATTTTTTTCCTTTATTATGGCTGTAGCTTCCCACTCAGCTCATTGACCCAACCACCCCCTTTCACCCCCCCGCCCCACTTCCATCCCTTTCACCCCTCTGATCCACACAGCACCCCCTCTGTCTTCCAGCCCCAGATCAGCAGAGTAGTGTGAAGAAGGGGACGCAGGAGAGGAGAGGGTTAAGGAATTCCTCCCCTTGGGGCAAGTCGAAGCGAAAAAAAGACAGGGGAGGAGGGAGGAGGGTAAATGATCAGTCGTAGGTGGCAGTTCTTCCCAAATCGATTGCGCTCTCTTCTGCTCTCCTACCCTATCGGAATGAATTCCGGACTCTGTGTGGGCTTTATTTACGACTCTCCCTCATTTGCTTATCAGATGGAGCAGCGCAGAGCCCCCCCCGAGCTAAAATACACACCACAGCTTGGCAGTGCATGCTAAAGACCTAGCGTGCCATCAAGGAGAGCAGAAAGGATGTGAGCAGCAAGCTCCAGAAACAACTACTTCACATTACACTCAGTCACACAGACGGACTGGGGTTTAGCCACTTCCTCCTAATGCAAATGTGTGCTCTGTACACTGTGTGTGAGGATGGCGTCTCTTCTCCAAACAAGAGGGGGTATGGGCGGGGGGGGCTCCTATATTTGAGCCATTGTTCCACTGGCTCAGGTCCACGTGACATACCCTGTCACAAGGCTTTGTTTCCCCTCCACCCTCCTTCTTCCCCTCGTTACCCTGCTCTTACTAGCCAATGGTAAAACCGCCCCTGGATTGTGAAGAAATATGGCTGTACACAATGAAACGACACAAAGCCAACACATGCCTATGGAAAAGAAAATTATAACAATAATAAATCAGCCTGGTACAATCTCTTTGTGCATCCAGATCAGTCATTTATTTTAACTGGGTAGGATGCTCAAAGACTGGATGGACAAAGATGGACATTTGACAGAATGAATGCTCACACAGTGCAGAGTGGACACCGGTCTCGGGCTTTGGCTTGGCAAAAGCTTTGAGAACGTGCTTGGAGCTACACAAAACTGAGATTGTGTGTGTGTGTGTGTGTGTGTCCATTCATCAGCGTCACTACCGGAGCCTTGGGCAGCATGGCCGGACACAGCTGGCTGCAAGAATCTCCTGTAGACTGGGTTTATGACAGAAGGGCTATTATTAGGGAGAGCTAAAGAGCTAAGAAGGTCAAGCTACACACAAAGCACACACACACGGACTGGCCCAGCACTTGGATGCAGAGTTTGATGTGAGCACGCTAACCTTGGAGGACCAAGCGAGGGATATTGGGAATGAAAAAGGAGACAGGTGAACAAGCAACATTTTTTTTTCCGTTTATAAATGTGCAGTGGAAGCAATCAACCAAGACAGGTCATGGGCGCAGAGAGGAAGTTGATGCCCGTCTCCTTCTCCTCTCTACCATTCCCCTGCCTGCCAATCACACCAGAACTCAATCTGGATCAGCACTTTTTCCATCCCCAGCTCTCCTCTCCGAAGACGCCGGATACAGAACTAGTAAATACACAGAACGCTGCAGAGGAAGCTGGGGAGGGAAAAAAAAATGACTGAATGAGAGAAAGAAGGGGTGATCTATGAATAATCGATGCGTCAGTCAGCTTTCCGTGCCTTTGAGCCCAGCCCAGCAACACAGCAAGAACTGAGATGAGGAGCACATGGGAGAAGGGGAGGAGTGGATAGGTGGAGGAGGACAGGCAGAGGATAGAAGTATAGAAAGGGGGAGGAGGGCTGCAGTGAGCAGGACGCAGAGGGAGATTAAAGGAGCTTCTCCTTTCATTGATTGTATAAAGATTGGCCTTATTTTGCACTTGTCTTAGTGCTGTTGTTTGTTTGTTTGCCTTGATAAGTGTTGTGATGTTGCAGAGGGAACATTGTGTTTGCTCAGCATCCAGCAAACTGGAAGAGCGGGGGTGTGGGTGGGGGGGGGGGGGGGGGTAGACATTCCCTTCACAACAAAGTCAGCCTTGGCTTCCAAAAGGCAACACAGACCAACATTCAGTACATCTCTGACCGATCAGTTTGATCCATTTAGGATTAAAATGGTAGCAAGTACAACTCGACCTAATCAATCCCAAACTGAAGCAGCCAATCAAAATGGGGCTAATGGGAGTACTCTGACAGCCACCTAAAGGGCACTGACAGCCCTGCAGGGACACGAGCGCTTCAACGACTTTAAAACTTCATTTGCATTTTCTGTCTTCCTCTTGCGCTCCTTGTTGACAATGACAAAGGGCACCTGACGTGATTGGCTGGCTGGCCGGCTGTCTTTTATGAGACAGAGCTCTCTACTGTGCTTGCACGGCTGGCGCGGGCACTGACCTACCGGTACAAGTGCATCACACCAAACACCCATGTGAGACAACCTAAGAGAAAAGCCGACCAAGTAGATAGCGTGGTGCCTCTGGATTTAAATGCACGTCTCCCGTTTCTGTCTCATCCTGTCACAGAACTTTGGGCTTGCCCTGTCCCAGGCAGCATGCAGCTAACGTGACCTGGCATATGGAAAGGGATCCGGAGAGGCTAAGGGGGGGGGGGGGGGGGGGGGGGGTGCGTGGGAGGAATACAAGATAGGAGAAGCTTTCAGAGCTATCTTTACCCCGTGTGTTGAACTGAGGCAGCTATGGTGGAAGTGGAACTGAAAGGTAGGACTATAATCCCACGGCCCTCCCCACCGCTACCTCACAAAAGGCTAAGCCCGGTTCCCTGTTTGCAGCCCCCGTCCATGGCCCCTGCACAATAGGTCTGGTGGGGCAGTGAGCTGAAGACCTGGTGGGACGCCCACTCTATAGGAATTTAACAATCAGTCTATCAGTCCACACCCAAAATCCTCCCGGTCAAATCCAACACAAGTCCTGGGCAGACAAGTCCACACGGAGAGAGTCTCAACTTTGAGTGACCTAAACTTTGAGTGTGCAAGCATGTGTTTACGGTTAGTGTTTTTATTTACGCCCGCCTTTTCACACTCGCACTGAACTTGCAGTGGAAATGTTAAAGGCTCTCTGGAGGCGGGCCGAGGCTGTGTGACATTTTCCGAGACGCCGCTTCAGTGTCGAGTGTCGCTTCAGCGCGTTCACGCATTTCTGCAGATTGGAAACGCAGGTTGTTCCTGTGGCTGGATGAAAGCAGGTTCCTGTGAGGGAGCATTAAGTCCAGTAAGTCCTCCAGCAGGGGGGGGGTACTTCATCATCGGCTCCCTTAAGACACCACGTGGAAGAAGACACAAGCTGGCGCTCAGCCGCTGTCCACACAAAAACCAGCACATGCACCATCTCCCTGAGCTGTTGGGATGCCGCTTTCATTTTTACAAATGTACATTGTGAGCAAGAAATTGTTTGGAGGAGGAAACGGCATCAGACAGGCAATTGGGCAGTTGACGGCTGATGGACAGGATATAAATACGCATATGATGAATGGAGGCTTAGTGTAGATTTAGCACTCACCCTCTTCCTCCTCCTCCTCCTCCTCTCACTACTTTACAAAGCAAATTCTTTTCAGAGGCGCTTTCAGAATAAATCAGTCCTCTTTAAAAAGGCCAAACAAATACAGACAACGTATCGACACACAGCACAGATGTGGAAAGACAGCGAGATGGATTTTACAGACAAGGCTGTTTTTGAACCGCCAGTGGGGGGTGGGAGGGTGAAAAGGGAAAGAGCGGGGAGAATGTGGGGGCAGCAAATGGAAGGTCGTCCCTGAATTAGGAAAATAAGATTGTGTTCTTCCAACTGTTCACTGAGCGCTTGTAAAGGCACCCAAGGTAATGTAAAATAAGAATGGTGGTTCGGTCCGTTAGCAACGACTAGAAGTCTGCTGGAAACACAAAGAAGGAAGCTGGAGACAAAGCCAGAGCATGAAGACGGACGTGCATGTCCCTGCTTTGTCAGACAGGGGAACATGATAAAGATTCATCGCTGTTCTCTGAAACTATATTACCCAACAAAATCGTTCACTCACTGAAGACTGGCTTGTCTTCCACCATATGAGATAAGGTTGCAGCAAAAGACAATACTGTGTCTCTCAGCATAGTCATTCCAACTTTACAACACAGACTCAGTGCTCGCTGTTGTGCGTATCTGCGTGACATCCTGTGTCTCTACGCGGAAAGCAGGTTTTAAAGCACTCATCCGTATCAGCTGACCTTAAAACACATACCCAAGCCCAGGCCTTGGGCATGGGTATGTCAACCACAGCCCCATCATACGTGTCCCAGCTGCAGCCCGTCTTTAAGAGGGAGGCTAAACCACCCAAAGCCTAATCTAATCTAAACATAGCCCGGCCCAGGCTCGAAGGGGTAAACCTACCTCCTTGGAACACAAAGAACAAAGCCAACGCTCCTGCCTGACGAATGACGCCTGACTGAGCAGGTTCAGAGAAGCATGTTTTGTGTTTCAAAGGAGAAACCGCTTCTCCTTCTTCTTCTCTGCCTCAAAAACCAGAGGAGAAAAGGGAGAAAAACTTACTCTTGCTCTTTAACTGGGCTTTTCTGCTCTTGCTTTGTCGGTATTTGTTTTGTAAAAATGGGTTTCATCAAGACCATGATGCCAAACTGTCCCAAAAGAACTGATGGATCACGCTGGTGTGGCATGAGAGTAGAGACTAACCGGACAAAGATGATAATGATTTTTACAACTGGCTTGCAGTAAATCGAGCTCAGTAGAATGGTGGTGCTAAGACTGCAGTCATTACACCCACGCACGCACACACACACACACACACACACACACACACACAAAAATAAGCATAGACAAACACACACTCAAAGCTGTGACAACACCAGCGACTGCTTGAAGGGAAACACGATTATTTTCTGTGTGCTTGTGTTTCTTTTTTCGTGCATGACATGCTTGCATGAGCAGAGGGTGTCCAGTGTAGAGTTTACTCACCAGGGGGTTTGCACATGCGGATCTGGCTCTGGCACTGCACCAGCGGGTGAAGAGTCGGCGGAGGAGTGCTAGGACTGCTGGCAGGCACAGAGGTAGCTTTGGCAGAAAGGCCCATCATGCTAGCGACCGGAGGTGAGGGAGGCGGAGAGGGGGACGGAGAGGCGGGCGATCCACACTGGGTCTGGTAGCGGAGCTGGGTGAGAGAGGGCGGCATGCCCTGGTAGTGGCGCGTGGCACTCAGGAGGTCATTTAGGATCTGCAGGATGGTACCGATATCTCGCCTAGGACGTCCACTGCTATCCTGGCAGTTAGGGTGCAAAGTGCCTGAGAGGGAGCGAAAAAGATGGAAAAGCTCATCAAGAGTCTTCAACTGAGTTTTACAATTAAGAAGCAGAAATGTCAAAGCAGTTAAGGTTATCCCCATGCAAGGACTCCAGCAGAGCCCAAGCTCCGAATGTGTGCAGAGTATAAGGCAGCTCCTCACCTGAAAAGGTCCCCGAGAAGACTCCGGGAGCATGGTTGACAAAGCTCTCAATGATGGCGCCGGGTTTACGAGAGCGTGATGAGGGACTGGTGCCATTGTTGGGGCTGTTTGTACTGCAGTTAGCCTGCAAGAAAAAAAATGGAATGTAATATAAAGAGCGTAAAGGACTATGCACCATCTGTAACAGACACCTCCACAGCCCACACAATGCTAACAAGTACAACAAATGGCATACATGCATAGCCTACGGGCGGTTAAATGATGAAGTCAAGTTCTGACTTACACCCTTAATGCAAGTGCTGCCCTGAGTTCTGTCAGTGACCTTTGCGTCAGACTGCTGGAAATACAATTTACAGGAGGTGAATAACTTCTGCACTAAAGGCTGAGACCGGAAACTTGATCTTTAGCCATGCCACCACCTTGATACAAGATACTTTGCAAGGCCAAACCTGAGAAAGACTCAACTGTTGGTAATCCTGCTCCTTCACCATCATTTTAACTTGGATCCCTAATCTGAAGCTGAAATCAACCTGGGGATGTAGAAAGTTACATCCTTTTGGTGGCTGAGAAAAAGTGTGGGAAGCCATTTATAGATATGGCAACTGTTAAATTAATGGTTGGGAAGTTTAATGATGAATGCCTCACAGCAAGACGATTAATGAGAAGTCGTCAGGCGACACCAACCCTGATTCATTACATCTGCCTTTAAACTCTGCAGCCGAAGCCTCGATAGACAGGATGAGGTCATACGGACGTTTAGCAAACTGGCTCGTACGTGTGTGTGTTGGCCTGTTTGCATGCTTTGGGAAGCAGGCTCCACTCCAGTGATGACTAAGTGCACTGTGGTTTGGAAGCATGCACACACACACACACATATCACATGCAAACCTTGAGAAAACCACAGGTTTTCCTTCATGCTGCTGGGATATCCCACTAATCTAATCAATCTAATTGAGGTTGTTTTAGTTGGGCTTTTGTGCATTGCACTCAGGTAAAACTGTCAGCCATTGCTCATTCGTGGGAGGGCTAAGAGCCCATGTTGGCATCCGTTTTGCAAAAGTCTAGTTTAACACTGTGCAGCACCTTGTATGAACACATATACGCTAGTTTCAGCAATACGCTAGGGCTAATGAAAAACAAGCAATACAACATGGATACCAATAATACAATTAAAGTCTTACCTCAGGACAGAGGACCGGGGCTGCGGGGCTGTTCTGGCCGATTTCATGGCTGGTTTGGCCTGAGGAAGGCTGGTGGTAGTGGTGGTGGTGATAATGGTGATGGGCTGGAGAGCGGAAAAGACTTCCAGGGACGTGGGACGGGCGAGGCGAGTGGGGTGGAGGAGGGGGAGTAGAGGGGCTACATTGAGTGGAGGAGGGTGACTGGTGGTACATGGGAGGGAGAGGCTGGTGGTGCGTGGACGGCAAGGGGAAGGAGGGGGAACCAGGGGAAGAGGGGGAAGAAGGGGCAACGTGAGGTTGGGCTAAGTGGGAGATGGGGTGACTGTGTGGATGATGGGAGTGGTGGTGGGAGAGTGGGTTGGGATGAGGAACGCGGGGCTGCCCTGTGGGCTGTCCCATCGCGGTCTCTGCACCGCCCCGGGTAATGAGGTGTCTATGCTGGAGCTGGGGGCCGCCGGACTGCTGCGCCGCCAACTGCAGCTGGACAAACATCATGTGGTCACCAACGCGCAGCGCCAGAGTGAGCGGGGAACGGCCGGACAGGAAGTCACTGACCTGCAGGTAGACCAAAGACAATTTGAGTCATTGGATTATTGAACATGCATAAAGAAGTCCATCAACAGAGGTTGGTATAAATGATTTATTGGAGCAGTTGTTTGCAAACTCAAAGTATGCATGCATAAAAAAAAAAGCCTTCACGCTCTGCCATGTATATTGACTTCCTCCTTTATAAATCAACACTCTCAACCACGGATGGCCGTTAAAATGCACATAACAGCGCTTTGAGCTCGTAGATACACAGACACGCCACATTAACTCATCATGCAATCAATCACTAATCTGTAACACTGGCCTACTTATATCTGCTGGGGAGCTGTGGGTGAGGAGGCCCATTGGAAAACACAGACAAACAGAGCCCACTCTCACTTTCCTCCCACTGCCCATTCAGTCCGGACTTAGTCAGCAGTGTCATTGAGCGCAGAGACAGAGGCCACCCTTCCGTCTGGCCCAGGGCCTGAAAAATCAGTCCCACGTCCAGGAAATACACCCCGCCTGCCTCTCAAACGCAGAATGGTCGATTGTCTGCAGCGGATCTGGAAGGGCTGCCCATTTTTGGAGCTCTGGCAACAGCTGACAAAAGCCAAGTGTGGAAGCCTTCACTGACCCAAGCGTGGCCCGGATGGAACACACAAAAATGCACGCTGGATAGTGGAGCAGTCAGGGTGCGTTTGGAGGATTCACGAGTTCATTTATGCATTTTCTTGATAAATCATTCGGCGGTCAGAAAAACCCGTCGCATCTTGAAGAATCAAAACTGACAACATCTCAGGCTGCCCCCAGAGAGAAAACCTCACGAGGGGTGGGGGGGTTGGGGCACCTGGAAAATACAAAGCCGCTCGTCTATCCAACAAAGATTCTACAACCTCCACAGCCTGTGTGCTTTCAGTCTAGAGAGAGTTATGAGGGAAGGCGAACAGGAAGAGAGAATCAGCACCAATAAGCCACACAAGGGGAGAAGAAAGCACAAAGAAGACGAGTGATGGGGAAGATGAAGAATGCAAAGCAAAGAAAATAAGCGATTGAGACATCCTGTACATTCAGAGCCCCCCCCCCCCCAGACCAGGAGCCTTTGGAGTGCGCTTATGAGACGTTGGCCTGTAGTTAACCCTGTGAATCGCCATGCTCTGCCCTCCATCGCTTCACTCCCTTTTCTTCCGCTTATTTTTTTCTTTATCGACTGCTGCCTCTCTGTTGCCAGGGTGACCTTTGCACATTGGTATTGACATGACGATGTGGAAAGGAGGGTGGAAGAGAGAGGAGAGGCAGGCGAAAGGACGAGGGCTGTTCCAGCCGATACGATGGCTGCTTGTCAACATGTAAATAATCAACAGCTAAAACGGCACAGAGGATGCTAAACAGAAACTCTTTTCCGAGTGCGATTTCAGCTACGAATGCTTGTTGATAGTCAAGTCCACACCCATCATAATTACTTCCTTGTGGTAAAGCAATAAACTCATCAGGGCAGGGTGGGTGTGAAGCGATGGGGAGGGCAGATAGGGTGCTACTTGAGAGGAACCTTTATGACCCAAAGGTCACCTGATAAATCAGGAGTGTGTCTGCATGTGTGTGTGTTTTAAGGGGGGGTACACAAACGTGGGTGGGAGAGGACACACAAAACAGAAATTGAGGAGGTGGAGAAGCTGCGTCAGTGACTGACTGCTGTCAGGAGAATGAGTTGACAGTTTGCCACGCAAACACCACCCTGGCCCTGAGGGACACCATCCACCCAGTGTTTAGTTAAAGGGAGGGAAGAAGATGGCCAAAACACAGCTGACTGAAACAAGTGTTTGTCAGGAGGTGCTCGGCAGGGCTTGGATCCTGTATCTACTCAGACCGTGTCAACATCCAGCCAAGACAGGTCACGGGTTCACAGCCCGACATCTGAGACTCGGCTTCACACGACAATGATCTTTGCTGGAAAACTGAAAAGTGTTTGTTTTTTTTTTCTTTCTGCATTTCCCTGTAAACAAGGATTTTTAAAAACTGCGAGAAGGAGGGAAGAGGTGAGTGAAAGCAGGAGGAGCAGAGCGGAACCAAGGGAGTGGAAGGCCTCACTTTGTCACGTCAACTTCAGACAGGGAGAAAGCAGCCAGTCGCTGCCCCTATCCGGGTGGAGCAGTCGTGATATTGAAAAGATGAGGTCATGCCTGAGGAACAAGGTGTGTTTGTTGAAACAGACACACAGGTGATTATACTCAGAAGGAAACTGGATGAGCAGCGTCATGACGGAGGCTACTCAGAACACACAGGTGGCTCCGGAGCCGGCGTCAACCTTTCTGTTCTGGTGAGCCAGGTCCAGAAGGTGGGACAGGAGGTATCGGTTGCTATGCAGTGATGGGGGAGGGGGAGAATATGATAAGGAGCATCCAGAAGAGGAAGGATGGTGAGGGGGGGGGGGGGGGGGGTGTGGGTAGGGTGTCAGAGTGGGGGTGGTGGGTGATGAAATATTCAGTGAGAGTGTGCCTCTGGCTCCTTCCCTTTTTTTTCCTATTTCTTTCGACATCTCTGCCTGACAGTTTTATTTATTGGGGTCCCTGTGGTTCAAGGAACTCATTTGCAGTCCCTCTTCCTTTGCACACTAAGCGAACTAAGGGAGGGAGATAAGGAGTGAGGAAGGCAGAGAGAGAGAGAGACAGAGCGAGTGAGGGAGGGAGGGAGGGTGAGATAGAGAGTGCTGGCAGCACTGAGCTGACATTCATGAACAACTGAGCAGCTTTGTGCCAGAGAAAAGAGGATAGAGGACTGGAGGGTGGAGCGAGGGAAGCCTTGAGGAGGAGGAAGCCTTCTCCTCCAGCCATTTTAGTTCCATTGCAGCAGTTCACCTGTCAAACCACAAGGTTCAGCTCCTTCTTTGGCCTCCAAATGGAGGCGTCTGTAATAGTGCCTGATAAGAAACAGGAGGTGAACAGAGAGAGGACCAGCTGGCCATCACTGAATTCGATCAGCTAATTGAAACGAGAGAGCCGAATGGCAAAGTTCAGGACGATCACGTTCCAGCCTCTCCTCACACTCGGAGAGTGTAAACAACTGGTCCGTTAGACCGAGCTCCAACCGAGTGTCACGCTCCTCTCGCTTCACCGAATCCCTGCAACAGGACTGCGTGCTGGTGAAGAAGAACATCATTTTATAAGAACAAAAACCTCACTGACAACAAGGGAGAGCGTGAAAATGATCTGTTCTGTTTGATTTAAAGTAAGTGGGCACAGAAAGATGGAGCGGAAGAAGAGTTGGGGGTGCAGCGAATAGAAATGGAATCAAAGATGGCGTCTTTGTGAAGACAAATTAGCTTAACGTAGCAGCTCTACCTGAATTTGCTGATCCCTGCCTCTTGGCTTCCACCGGGAGCATATGTCTAATTAATCTCCTTAGATTTGGTGGCGACTATCAGACGTGACATTCCTGGCCTCCGTCCTCCCACCCGGTCGCCCCACTAGTCACGATGTCTGCTACTTGAATCACAAATGCTTAGAGTCAGCAGGGAATGGCAAACAACGATGGTCACGACTCAGATACGCAGAAATAAGACTCGCCTGGCTGCTGAATGAGGGAATACACAAAAGACACGGACATTAAAAATGGATGCTGGCATACGCACACACACACACACACGTGACCAGCAGATGCATATACACAATAGGACAATGAAAGCCCTGCAAAAGGCGCCTCAACCTTGACTGCTCCACAACGCACCTTGAGTCCCTGCACCATCCCCATCAGCCCCCTTCCCACTGTGCCTTTAAGCATCACAAAGGGGATTACACAGGTGCAAAAAAAATACTGTGTGATCAGCTTATTAATGACATTTTCAAGGCCAGGATTTACATGAGCAGGGAAAGAATAGGCCTTTGGTTCAGCATTGTTTGTTTGTTTTTTTTACTGCATACACAATTTACACATCCAGCAACAAATTAATTTCTGTAGCTTTCATTTGGGTAACAAAAAACACAAATTACCATCTGAAAGAACAAAGACTGCATATCTTGTGCTGCATGCATATAAAAAGCCTTCATTTCAGAGGCAGTGGGCAGAGCAGTAGGAGCTGCACGCAATCAAAAGGGGAGGATCGCCTCATATTGATGAACAAATTTACTCATTTTTCAATTCCCTGCCCTCCCAAATACTCACAAATGATTCCCAGTACTTTAAATCCTGCTGATTAAATAGGATCTAGATGCAGCAGCCTACAGTGTGCAGGAGTGGGGGGGGGGGGGGGGGGGGGGGAACGCATTGACCATCTGCTTTGAGTCGTTTTACACACAGTCACCTGCAGACCCACAGCCATGACAAGTAATAAGTTCATGCTGTTTTTCAGTCACTGCCCAACTCTCAAAACCAGAACCCAAAAAGTGTGTGTGTGTGGGGGGGGGGGGGGGCAGACTTCAGGAGTGACCCTCAATCATTGTTGTGCATCCGAGGGTTTGTCAGCCGAGCAGATCTGGTGCTTATGCTTTAAGATGGGAACAAAGAGGTGGCTACATGGGGGGGATGGTAAGGGTGAAGCCTGCCTGGTTGGCTTTTATTCATCAATGTGCATCAATGTGCATCAATGAACAAATAGTCCCCATGTGCTGAGAGCAACAAATATTGTTTTTGTCAAAGAGCAAGATCAACAGACGGATAGCTGCGTTCACGTGCCATGAAATAGTGAATATTGCCCTCCTTGCTTGTCTTGTATGTAATAAAAACTCATTTCACCGCTGGGATCAAACATGCTCATTCTCTGAGGGATCAGAAAATATTTACTTTCAACTCTGCAGTGTGTGCACGTGTGTGTGTGTGGGGGGGGGGGGTTCCTGCCCCCTTCTTCTGCGGCTAACGCAGCTAACACCCAACCTGAGGCTATTTTTGGCTGCATAGGCAGATCAGATATCACGTCAGACACTTTTAAGAGCTAAGTGCATTGATTGATTTCTGATAGCTCCGGTATCAGCGGGGGGGGGGAATGAGTGGAAAGCTTTCGGATTCCCATTTTCTAATCTTACTCAGATCCTTAATCTCTCTGCAATCTATAGCCTTTCATCCCGCTTCATAAATTTGTAAAGACGAATCAATTCCTCCAAATGAAAACAAGCTAAAGCAGCTCTAAGCCTTCATTTAACTTTTTACATTCCTACCATTCCTTTCTTCTCCGACAGTCCCGGACTGTGGAACGTCCTGTGAGAGAAGCAACCCGTCCGACCCAAAGTACTGAGGGGGGGGGGGAGACGATGAGAAATCTGCTCGCTATCGTGTCTTCATGTGCCTCTGGTGAAGATGCTGGTCGCTCATGGCGCCACAGTAAAAGGTGTCACACATGACTGGCAAGGCTCACTTCCAGCCCACCACTGTGACACACACACACGCACACACTCATATCACACAGACTCACTTACACACACCTACACTCATGCAGCCTGCTGTCTGTGTTACAAGCTGTGGCGCATGCTGAGTTCACACACACACACATGACGAGGCCAGGATTTCCACCATAAAATTATCAGCAGGGAATAAAGCAACGGTGAAAACACACTCCGCTATCTCAGCGCAGCCGGCAACATCCGACTAAAGACAAACCCGGAAAGGAGGGGGGGGGGGGGGGTTGCACGCCGCCGTTCATTGGGCGGAGTCGGCTGACTGACGTCGACTTACAACATCTTCTGCTTCTTTATTATCAGTCAGCCAAACATCCCTGATGCACTTGCGTATAATCTCAGTGTTGCCCAACGCTACAAGAGGAAGCACATCTGAGTCACTCGGCGTTTCGTACGTCACAACTGTTGTACGTGTGCATTCAACCATATCGCCTCTCCTCTCCCCTGCTCTCTCTCTCTGAGGCCAGGGCATGGACGGGTTTTTTTTTTTTTTTTTTTGCCATTTCTCTCTTTACTCGCACTAGCGATCACTTTGCCGAGTAATGCGCCAGTGACTCAAAGGCACACTGCATCACAGTCACGTGCTGCATGCCAGGCTTCCAGGAACCCTATGCTAACACAGAGCGAGAAGTGCTGCCATCTGGGTGACCCAGCGTTCTACGGGCTGAGTGAGAATACACTCATTTCTGCGTGCGGCCGCGCCACACTTCCTGGAAACTTCTCGGCGTGCGTGTCTACTGGAGCAAGAAACCCAGGCGGGGGGGAGGGGGGGGGGGGGGCAGCGATGGCAGATAAAGGTGTAAAGAGAAAGCTGGAAGAGAGAGGGTTAGAAATGTAGAAATGTGTCCCTTCTCTCAACAGCTCACAAGTAAGCATTTCTTATGTGGGGCTTCCTGCAGTGACACGCACACGCACGTACACGCACGCACACACACACACACACGCCATCGCAGATGTTACTGGGATACAACTAGCAGCTCATTCTGGATGTCGAGCTTGACTAAGTTGGTTTAAGAGGCTGAGATTAGATATGTAAAAAGGCGTGTGCTGCCTTGCTCAACTCTTCTCTGTCATGTCTGAGTGTTGCTCCTCCCAACTTCCATACCCCCCTGTGTACGCGCACGCACACACACACACACACACACACACACTAAAGTCCAAAGTTCGGTTTGGATTGCAACCACTGAAAGATGCTAAGTTTGATACGTTCATATCACGGCGGTATAAAAGCAGGAAAGAGTTTCTTACCTGCGTTTCTGTTAAACTCTCCAAGGCTTGCATGACTGACTGTTCTGGTCTTGATGCTTGAGACTGCACAGGCAGAAAGGGGGGGGGGGGGGGGGGAGGATTCAATGTAATGGTAATATACAGAATTTGGGCTTTTATTTCTTATTTAAGAGGTAAACCTTACCATTAACCCTGCTTCCACTGTGGGCACAAGTGTTAACTTGCTCCCATCAGAGATGCCCAGATCCTGGAGTTTGCCTGAACTTAGTCGCCTGCAGGGTGAGACAACAAGATAATTAGACTGTGCTGACATTATCTTCTCTCTTCTCACACACACACACAAACACAATGCAGCCGGCGGGCAGACAGACTTCAAAACTAGTTTGAAAAAAAAAAAAGAGCCGTGGGTGAAAAGCTCCATGAAAGAGGAGTATTGATTGGGCTGTCATATTTCAATTTGGAGTCTAGTGGAGCCTGACAGCTGCTTGCAGTGGAGATCTGGCACCGCTGCCACTTGCCTAAGTGGAAGTCTGCATTTTCTTTTGGCATCCTGTTAAAAGTGAGGAGCAGACACTCCAAGCTAATTTAAAAAAAAAAAACACACACACAAGTTGTTAGAACAAAGACATTGTGACAGAAGGATAGAATTGAAACTGAACTGCAGCAAATGATGCCGGCTGGCTGAAGAAAAAAAAAAAAGATATAAAAATAGAAAGCTCATTTCCAGGACTCCGCAGTTTAACGCTTGGCACAAAACTGAGCATCTCCACACCGAGGGGAATTGCCCGTTTCTTTGAGAGTCATCATTGCATGAGAGACATCGGACTGTCTGCTTCTGGCACTTCAGCGAGGGAGGAAAAGCCTTCCTGCGCAGGCATGACCCAGATCTATCTCCGGCGCAGCAGAACAAAAGGGCCCGAGCGCCGACTTGCCGTAAAGGTCTCCACAGTTTCATAAACGGCACCGGATTAAACGGGACGGGGGACGGCAGGTGAAATACAATGAAATACAACACCTCCGCCATCGTGAGCTCACCTAACCTGCGTCTGTCTGACTCATTTGGGACCTCGTCCCTGCTGTGCAGCCCTATTACTCCATCCGAGCGCCTGAGGAACGGGCCAGATTAGACCTCACACCGTGACCTCCCGCCAGAGATAGTCCGCTTCTAAAAGAAACTACAGAAGGAATCGCACCTGCAACCTCGTGCAACGTCCACGATACACCAGCGTGCTACAGATTAACATTATGCAGGGAGGACGGATGACAAAGCAGCCAGCGCTCACACGTGACTTTCCTCATTAACGTTTGATCCACAAAGTAATTCAATCAGCATCGGTGTTTATAATGAAGGAGGTCATAATCGATGCAAGTCTGCAGATCGCCTCGTCGATAGCGCGCCAGTGGCCGGTGCGTCTCCTGCGCGTAATTCCGATGCCGGTGCGTCTTGGCGGTCAGTCGTTTCCTTGGATTGAATTGATGGATGAACCAGAGCAACAAGGATGTCTCCGAGGCGACGCCACTCAACCCCGCAGAAACGCGGAGTAATCGAGTAACACATAATCCACGGGCGGAGACGCGGATTAGTCACGGGTTTTTTTTAATCCGCGGAGTAGCTTCGATATTATTTAAAGGGTTCGTGTTGTCAGTTTATATAATTAGAAACGAAAATATTTGTATTTGATGCGTTACTCACGTTTCTTTGTGCAGCAGAGCGAGTCTCTCTTTGGGCACTTTGAGTTTTTGCGCCAGCCTCCTCTTCAGTCCCTCGACGGTCTCCTCCTGCGGGAGGGACAGCTCGAAGCGGGTGCCGGTGGTGGAGTGGATGTACAAATTCATGGAGGGCTCAGTCGGGACGGCCTCGCAGGACGGAGCCCCGCGGCTGGTGCAGCTCCGGGCGCTGGGGTGCTGGTCCATCCGATAACCTGTCGGTCAGAAGCGGCGGAGACAAGACGAGCAGAGCCGGGGGGGGTGAGGACGGTGAAGGAATATCCCCCGAGGAAAAGCTTTTCTCTTTCTGTCCAACGGTGCGATTAAAAGCCGCCCTAACGCCACATTACGCAGACACCGGGCACGTTCATGGACGACGCAGGCAGCACCGAAAACAAAGAATAGAATTCCCTCTCGGTGTTTTTTGGCGAGCTCTGCCCGGGTTTAGCCGGTAGTGAGAGGCTCTCCGCCGGCGAGGACACTCACACGCACAGGCAGCTTCACCCGAAACGGCGACAATGACCGGCGTTACAAAGTATCCCCACTTCCACCGTCGATGGGGTACGCCCCCACAGAGCCGAAAACCCTCTCTCGACCAATCACGGAAAAGCTCCTTCGGGACGCTTGCTGGTCTCAGCCAATAGGAGGGAGGGATCTGTACCCACGTGGAGGGCAGGCAAGTTCGGCCATTCATAATAAATTACAGCACAGAAGGAAATAAATAATGTGCTGCGCGCCGCAGTGGTTTAGAGACTCTGCTTCAGAGGCCAAATGTGGATTTAATGGAAGCGATAACTGATAATTATATATTTCCATTCAGATGTTTAAACATATATTATTCTATTAAAACATTCCCCACTCAAAGACACTTTCAATCTGTGCAAGGCCACATACTTTGTCATTAAATATTTAAACTGTGGGCTAGCACTGCCTTTTTTTGTATCTATGTAAAGTTTAAAATAGATGGATTAAATGAAAGTGGCTTCACTTGATATGTTCCTACATGTGGCGTCGGGGCTGCACGGCTTCATGTTTTCCTGTCTTACGGGGCCAATAAATGTCTGGTCAGTCGAGAAAAGAGGAACAGGATGGGATTTGTAAAAACGCCACGCAGAGTGGGTTCACAGATTGTTCCAACTCAAACACAAGGAACTTTAAAATGAAGAAGATGATCGATCGCCATCTAGTGGCCAAGGAAGAACCTTCACAGAGACGCAGCCCAACAATGGAAGATTGCTCGGTTCAGACTTTATGGCAGAGCACGACAAAAAAAAGGTGAATTAACTTGTTCCCGTCATAATGTGCTTTTTATATGCTCGTCTATTCCCGCTTGGAATTATTACAGCATCAATTCTTAAGGCTGTCGTTGTTCTTCTGAATAGACATTTTAATCTGTCAGGTCCTAATTATAATTTACAGCAACAGTGACACCGTCCTGTCGTCGATACCGGCCTGATTAACTTAATCAAGTCCACAGATTTGACAGGGAAGGTGTCTCACCCAATCACCTCCATTGGTCCGTAATTGATTTATTCATCGATTTCTTACCCATCAACACCCTACAAGTTTCCCAGCGTCGGATGTTTTATTCTAAAACGCTCTATAATAACACTAAAGTCTTTACTTACCAATTATTGTGGCGAAAACTGTAAAGCTTCGCGCAGAGGTCCGATTTCTAACAGTCTGTTTCCCCAGCTTTGGCATGTAAAATAAAAATCAGTCGGAGACACAAGAACCAGTAGATCCAAACACTCTAATAAAAAAAAATCCACCGCGTTATCTCAGCGATCTGCCCGACAGGCACGTGCGTATCCAGCGCGCGTCTTTACGCACTGCACTAGAGCCGCCTGTGCGCGCCGCGACCTCGTTCTCGTTAGTAAAGAGCGTGGACTGGAAGGTGAGCCGCCTCTTAACAGACTCCCGGCCGACATGGGAGGAGAGCAGCGTGTGATTTAAGGTGGCTCCCGTGTCTTTGCATCCGACCTGATCTCGTCTGTGAGGAGGGGGGGGGGGGGGGGGGGTAGGGTTAGGGTCAGATTAAACATACCCAACTGTGTCAATGCGCCGGCTCTCTGCATGGACCAGCAGGAGAGGGTTTAAAATACCAAATACCCAAAATAGAACCAAAGCACCGCATTTACCACCTTAACAACAAGTTAATGAGGTGAACGCTTTGATGAGGTCAGGGGTGTTGCCAGTCTCTGACGACAGAGAGAAAAATGTCACCGGGCAACAGAGGCAGGTAAACAACCTCCCCTGGCTACGAGGGAACATAGAAAGCAACAAACGACTTTACCGGCAGGATGCACCCCCTCCCATGTGTTTAAGGAAATGCACGCAACTGGGGGGGTTTAAATAACGGCATGCAATGAATTCTGCAACTCTCCAGTGTCGGTTCCCGGGATAGTGACACCGGAGTGTGCAGGTTGTTCCCCCCCCCCCCCCATCCCCTGTTAGTCACTAGTGTTTTTGAAACTGACCTGCATGTGTGTGTGAAACGCACGTGACTCACCTCAGTGTTCATTGTCTTCCCTCTCCCCTTAGAAAACAAGGACCATCCTCCACTCTGTGATTTCATGTAAGCAGCAGAAAAATGATTTTTCAGTTAGTCAGGGCGGAGCTAATGTTCACAATCACAGCGAGGCTCAGCCCAAGGACAAGATCGATGCTGTGCATCAGGACACGCTGAGGAACATTCCAGCGTGCGTGCGTGCGTGCGTGCGTGCGTGCGTGCGTGCCTGCGTGCGTGAGCCAAGAACTGAACTTCCTTTCGAGCCTCAGGACCGGCACTGACTTTTTGTCTGGTAGCAGAGTAGACACACTTCTCCCCACTGTGCAGGGGACGCTGTGCCCCACCAGCACATTATCACACTGTCTGAGCAGTGAGTCACCCTCATGTGTGTGTGTGTGTGTGTGCGGGAGAGATAAAGAAAGCAGATTGTGTTTAAGAGAAACACGTCCCAGAGACTCCAGGAGCAGACAAAGGTGGCTGTCTCTGCCCAGCCCCAACTGCTCACTCCTCTCTTTATCAGTTTCCCATCGCTTTCTTTCTCCCAGTGCTGACTGAGTGGAACAAAGTGAAAGAAGTTGTGTAACCCCCCCCCCCCCCCCCCCCCCCCCTCCTTTGTTCCATTCAAAGGCTTTGCTTTATAAGTAGCTTGCTCCATAGATTGTTTTGATGCTTGTCATGCTGACAGGACAGCATTATGTGGATCCGTGTGCCAACAAGATATTAATGCTCAGCTAAAGCCAATGCACGTTGACATTCGCCACTCTTCTCCTGGGCTGTGCTCGCCATCCGGCCCGACTGCTCAGGTCCTGCAGAAACCCCCCCCCCCGTTTACCACAGTTAGGCTTCACGCTTCAGGTAATCCCATTTCTGACACCATTGTGTAATATTGATCGTGATTATTGTCACTGTTTTGAGGAATTTTTGGCTTGAGAGTACTTCATTTGTTTTCATTCGCTGTATCTAGAGCACGACATTCCCTCATTCTGTCTCCACTAATCTAACTATCCAGAATTTGATTAAGCAAGACAAATTGCATTCCACTGTCGCTTTGCCATCAAGCAGTTTTAAAAGCCTATAATGTTTTCCCACTGTATGCTACACTTTGCAATAGGATGCACATGGGTAGGCCTATGATGGAACATGTATGGGCAGCCCCCCCCCCATATATGAGAGTGCATCACACATACTTCTGGGAAGAGTTTATTGACAAGGGAGGAAGGCTGTGTGGGCGGGCCGTAAACATCTCATGTTGGATATCAGATCTGGTGGGACAGAGCAGCCTGTGTGCGACCGTGCCTGAGTCTACAAGTCTGTGTGTACATGTGTGAGCAATAACGTGCAAGTTGTTATGTGAGAGACTGAGTGTGTGGGACATGTGTGGGCGTGTGTGTGTGTGTGTGTGTGTGTGGGTGGGTGAGCAGCATTCCTATCCATCAAAGTCACAAGTGGGCCGCCCTCTGCCTCGGGAGAAAAATGAACCATGCCCGGTGCACTCAGCCCGCTGCTGTTGTTCTTCAGCTTCAATTTCCTCCTGATTCACCCTGAGTGGCTGTGTGAGTGGGACGGACACACCCCAGAAGGCATCCTCACACTACCTTTATGACCTCACCGCAGGAAGCAGACACACAAAGACGCTGGCGCACGCAGTGTGCGTTGATTCTTGAACATGGGATCATGCAAGGCGTGTCTTCTTTTGACAGATGACAGGTTGGTTGTGAAATATGTATCATGTGTATTTACTGTAACGCTCACGCAGTGTAACAGGGTGTCCTGCAAGTTTAGTTGAGGAAGTGCCAGGAAATGCCAATGTATTAAAAAAAAAAAAAGAATATTAATATTTATTTATTACGTTAAAAATATTTCGCCACTATTGCTACGTATTTCATTAAGGGCACAAAGAAAAAGCATTTGTTCTCTGTGTTTTGGTTTCATTGCGTGCATTTGTCACATTGTAATTCTAATAACTAAATAAATTTAACAAAAATGATGCGTGAACATTCACATTTTCATAGCTTAAGTGATATTTCATTAAATTAATTATGCCTGTGAGAATAGCTTGTAAAATAGAGCCAAATTATTTGTATGTAACAGGAAACAATTTTGCTTTTTTTTTTAGATCCGAATAGAGGGGTGAAGATCCCCACAACCTGCAGAAGGAGCCCTGTTTGAAGTGCTGCCCATTCATCCCACGGCCTTGCAGCGCAGATGATTGATGACACATCCTGAACTCTACGGGTAAAGTGGACAGTGTGCCATGAGAGAGAGCGAGAGAGCGTCAAAGCCTCAGCCTGACAAAGAGAGAAAAAGTGCAAAATGTGCAATAGCAGGGCACAAGAAAGGAAAGTGTCACACGAGACCGTGACTCAGTCACAGCTTACAGTCATTTCTCAATGTCTGTGTCATGAACTTATAAACCAGACCCCAACTTCCAGTGGCGCGAGTCACGACATTCTGACTTTACAACTCGTCAACTTTTATTGAAACTTTTTCAGGGTTTTGCTTTGGTTTTGTTTTTTTTCTACTACGCCTCCTTCCTTCTTAGTCTGCACCAAAACAAATGTACATATATACTCTTGAATGCCTCTTATTCTAATATGTTTATCATCATGTTGGACTTGGAGACTTTTTGAAAAGTGGCTGATCTTTATGGAGCGGTGGATGAATCACAACGTCTTCTTGGCTACATGATGCAAATTGTATTGAGTGATGACTAAGCACAAAGCCTACAGTTTGAATGGCAGACTAATGATGGAGCATTCATCATATGGCTAGTCTCTCTCTCTCTCTCTTTCTCTGTGTGTGTGTGTGTGAGATATAATTACGTGGCACCTGTGTTTTTGTTGCATTTAACATTGAGAACATCTTAGTCACTCCATCCTTTGTCAAGACAGCAAAGGTAAACCACAACATGTTGATAAGGCATGCAGTGTTGTGTGTTGTCAGGAAGTCATTCACAGGTGTTGGCATATTCATGCTTTAATCCAAAGGCGCAGTAGACCTGAGCACCACATGAATTTAACCTAAAGAGAATGATTGTCTCTTTCCTGTGGTACGTTTGCACACTGATTTTAAAGAGTTTATTCCATTGTATATGATTAAAGACATAATACATAACATTTAGATTATAATCCATGGAGCAATCCATTATATTCTGGTGAAGGTCCTGATCAGCATCTGGGTCCAGACGTTGTTTGAATAAGTACAGAACAATATCCTCATAAGAGCCAGCACACATCTGACCTGGATTTGGAAGTAATATTGTGATGGCATATTGTTCTTCTTGAATAACCATCACTCTAATAATGTCGTTCCAGGTTCAGAGGAAGCAGTTCATTGTCAGTGATCATTGAAAACGCTAGCTTTTCTCTCTTCACTGCTGTCTAATTGAGTTGAATTGTATTCCAAATATTTTTTAAATAATAGTAAACCCAGAGAAATCTGGAATTTACTCATTTGTGTTTAGTAGTAGTTAGTTTCTATCAATAAAATTAGAACAGTCGAGTGAGTCGATATCAATGATCGCAAACATCTTCCAGGTTCTATGCTAAACTTTACTAACAACAAGCAATGCCCATTTATTAAGAATTCCTTATTTATGCTTACAACCCTTATCTTGTAGTAGCATGTAGTAGCGTGCGTCACCGCCGCGGTTTCAGCCTCCACATGGATCCTGTGAGAATAAAATGTACTGTTATCGCTAAGCCTTTCACATTTGTAACAAGATACTTCTCACTGTGTCCGTGTGTGGAGTACCATTTGTCGTCTTCACAGTCTTTCTTGTGTCGTGACGCCGTTCCCATACCCCAGATCCCCGTCGACCACTTACTGCACAGCCTAATCCAAGTGGTGTAAATCTGACACCCCCCCCCCCCCCACATAGTGGACCTGATAATTGCTGCCTTTTACAGAGACACTCACACTAAAAGGTCCACAATAGGACTCAGCCTGGAACTGGACTCAATGTGCTAAATAAGTTAATGAAATTCCACCCACAGGACACAAGCCAGGCACGATGAGAACCTTTATAGCTGTGAATCCTGGCCGAGCTGGGAGAGCGATCGCGCTGTCTGTTTGTTTGTTTGCCTGTTTGACAGCCCACGGTGTCACGCCAGAGGGACTTGTGGTCCGACAGAGGTTAGGTGTCAGAGCGGAGTGCATGAAATAGAAGAGTGCAGAATGAGAGCGAGAGAGCGAGAGAGCGAGAGAGCGAGAGAGAGATTGAAGAAAATAGCAGTGAAAAGTGAGGAGGAAGAGAGAGACTCGGGGCAGGAAGTGTGGGTGGCTGGGTAGGTGGTTTTGGCAATACAGCGTGGACTTCTTGCGTATTTTACTCTGGTATAAGAAAGGCATGAGTTTTGCAAAGGCTCTACCCATTCAGTAAGTAGCGTCAGTAGTACGAGCGCTGCTCTCGGAGGTCAGTTGTTGGAGAGAGGACACCGGTTTATGAGCAGCGCGCTGTGATGTGTGCCAGTATTCCAAACATTTGACACTGATAGGAGATAATTGCGGTGTTTGCTTGTGTGGGTATCGGACCCAGTGATGGATACCAGATCCTTTTTTGGTGCAAGCAAGTTCAGAACTTGCCAAATCGCCCTGCTCTCCTTCAACATTGAAAACTTCCACACACACACACACACACACACACACACAGTCCAAAATCTTTGCTCACTAATCCTCCTCCATGCTAGGCTTAGGGGTGGCCCGAAGCTGCAGGCTGGTGCGCCACTGTTTTATAACTCTGCTTGTTCCTCTTCTCCGCCCTCGGTCTTTGCACTCACATTTTCTCTTTATCCCTTCATCTGCTTTTGCCCCCACTCAGCCAAAGAACAGATATTTTCTTTATTCCTTCTCCGTTTATTGCTTTCTTTATGCCCTCCTGTTCTTTGCAGAAGACGAGAGGGAAGGTCATTATGGGTCACAGGATTGGCTGTACAGAGTGTTGCTCTCATCTGTGACGAGTGTACTGCGTCCTCGTCCCTATCACATTCTTAAAATAGCCTTCCGTCCCCACTGACGACATCATCCATTCCCTTCCTCCCTCTGGCTCCGCCGCCCCCTTCTCTCTCCCTATCTCACACTTTCTCTCTCACCCTTTGCTCTCTTTCTTTTTTCCACCCCCTCCTCTAACTTTTCCAGGCTTTGCCCACCCCCCTTTTCTCCCTCATCATCATCTCTCTGTTTGTGCTTCGTGATCACAGCAGTAATTCCATAAAAGAGGGTTCACTGCACTTTATGCTGACTCTCTCTCTCTCTCTCTCTCTCTGCTATCTCCAACCACAGACATCAAGTTTTAGATATCCATAACTGCTTCAGTGAAGTGATCCTCCATTCAGGGTTATTAAAAAAAAAAAAAAAATATGGTAACAAAAACAGGAGTGAATAAATGCGGCCTTCCTTGGCACAAGCATTCAAATGCCGCTATCATTCCAGATAAGAGGCAGCTCTGGAATCTGAGAACAGAACGCCACCAATTAGGTGCAGTTAAACATTTACAGTGTATGGGTGGAATACTGTGACGCAAAAGTGAGTCACACAGGGTGGAATGACCCCCCCTCTTTCTGTATAACCATCAATCAAAGGCAGAGCTTCAATTTAACCTTGCCCACAAGCAAGGCAGCGTTTATTCTGCTGCAACAGCTTCACCGCCCACAAACTGCATCTCCTGTTGCTGACTCATTGTCATATACAGTGTATATAAAGCCTGAAAACTGGGACAGCTCGCAGTCGTCGTGAGTTTCATTCAGACATTTGAAATCGTGTTTCAGCATTCTGAAAGAGGACTGGCTGATTTCAACATTATGCTTTTTTTTTTGTAAAGGGATAAAGGGGAGACAGGAGGGGAAACACTCGGGACAGGGTGCAAGTTCAACGCAATGTTGGAAACAACAATTCATTCTCATTTGACCACAATTTAGAACATTTGGTGACAAAAACATTTTTTTCATGTGAAGTCTTTAAACATCTAACAGATGGTATCGCGCAGTCAACCATGTTCGCCAGATGATGTATCCTAGTTAATTTCCTCTTCTCCTTTTCTACCCCATGGGGGAGGGGTCACAATTGTGGACTCTATTGAGCTCAAAGCCACAACATTTGGAACTGAAGCGTAATGTTTTCCGTAAAATAACCCACTCTGTGCCCTAACAAGTTCAAATCAATGAAATACTTTAGCTTGACTCAATGCCTGCCAAACAAATGAGACTTCCATCAACCTCAGCTGCATTTTTGTGATTTAGCACCAATTACTAATATCAGGATGCTGAACTAGGATAGCGAACATAGTTAATATGCCCTGCAGTGTGAACAAGATGACAACTAACCTGAGCCGACTAACTCTGTCAGGCTGCAGGAGTGTCCATGTTTAGTCGCGTCTATTCTTTCTCTTTGATGTGACTCTACGGCCGGTTTGTCAGCGATGGCTTCAGGGTCGTTTAGTCATTTGTGTCTATTTATACTTGCACCACCTGACGTGACTGAAGTAGACTTCTTGGTAAGGATGTGTTTACTGAACATTCACCAGTGATTGTCAGAGAGAACAGCACTTTGGATGAAGATTTAATGAACGGGTGCATTTTACCGATGGGATGAGTCTGATGCATGATCAATGACGGTTCAGACGTTCATTTGTCTACAAAGCAGGAGTGGCGGCAGTAATCCACATGTTTTGTCAGGCAATGTCAGATCAGATTATAATCCTTTCTTGTGGATGGGAAGATTCCGTCATCGATTAGATTATGCACAGCATTAAGTCTCAATCCAGATGTGATTAAGGTTATCAGTATTATTATGGCTGTCTGTGCATGATCTTTGTTGAGATAATGACTAAGACTATTGGCATTATCCTTGTATGACTCTTTGACACCGACCGTACTGACAGGTTTAGAGGCTCATCCCCTCCTGACACTTCCACTGCTAGCGTTTGCAGTGATGTCAGCAACAATCAATATTTATTGATGATTATTGACCTCTCAATTGTTAGCGGGCAGTGTAATGATTCACTAGATATTGCATCAGTATGTTTGTAGCAAAACGGTTGCAGTATAACAAGGTTGTTGTTGTTGTTTTGTGTTGAAGCTAATGAAATGTAATGTAGATTAACTGTATTTAATAGTACAATGAATATCACCAAGTTGAAACTATAACAAGCATATTATATTCAATTGATCGATTAATCAGCACCAAATTGAAATATGGAAATAAACAGCTGTAGTTTTTAGAAGGCTACACTGTGTGTTAGTTTATTGGTGATCGCATGATGTTTCCGGGTGAAGCCAGGCAACCAACAAAGACTTGGAGACAGGAAGCTGTGCCAAGTCAAGAGAAACTTCCTAATGGTGGGTGGATTTTGTAGCTGCAGGACTGGTTATTTCCCTGTTTGCAGTGTTTGTAGAAAACTAAGTTAAGCAACTACTCACTCTAGCTTCACGTTATGTGTGTAAACACCACAGTGATATCGTTCATCTCATCTGATGCACACAAAAAAGAAATTGTGAATTAAAGTTTTTTGCTAGAATTTATAATAGATTATTTGTTTTGCAAATGAGCAATACCAAACAGCTTCTACATTTCTGAGTATTTACAGATCTATTGAAACCTCCATCCAACAGGGTGGCTATAAATAGTTACCATATGTAGATGTGCTTCTGCTGGAATCCATCTATCTGACCTTTTCAGAGCTGTTTGAAAAGTACATTGGCTTTCTATTTGAAGTCATGGAACAACCAACCCCACCTCCCCAGGCCTCCATGTGTGGAATCAGTCAGTCGCTGCATTCAGAGGATGTCTGGCCCTGGCCTGAACTTTCATGAGACGCACACACTCATGCAGGCAAGAGCACATGGACTACAAGTTACAACACTCAGCTGTAGGGTTGCAACATTTGTTGGTGAAATAGGGTAAAGTTGAGTTTTGGTCTTCTGGAGAGAGAAGTAACTGGTAGCTAACTAGAGTATAGAGTAAAAAAGTATTATATGACACCCCATCAAGAGTAGATGAGCAGGTTTCCAGCAAAAGGTTAACTACCAGCACCTCTGGCTTGCACTAAATGCACCTACTTATATTCCAACGCTGACTTTAAGGCTATACTGTGGACATTTGGTTCACAGTCAGTGTCATGGTTGAACTATTCCTGATGCAATGAGATGGGGAAAGTCCAAAAGTGGAAGAGACAGAGGGATCGAAGTGTGACAAAAGGCAGAGCAGAGACAGGAATCCAGTCGGGGAATCTACATTGGGTTATTTCCTCATTTGACACGAGAAGGCCATAGAATGCAGCCTTTTATGTTCCACATATCAAAAAAGATATTTTCACCCCACCGGCTGAAAATTAAGTTGCAATGAGGTGAAATCGTTTTGAACATTATGACTTACATTTTTTATTTCTTACCAGGAGCCATTTGCGTCATGCACATTGTGTGTACTATATAACACCATCTCAGTGTCTATTTAAAGCCTTTTTTTAGGACCACCAGCATGTGGCTTCATCCGTGCCCTTTCTGTCAGAGCTAGCCTGTGCGTGTTAGGGCAGATATTCCTGCCTGCTTTGGGTGTCCCAGGTGGAAACTAGCTTGCTGGCATATTTTCCTATGAAGAGGCTTGTCACGCCAAAGCCACGAGGAGTTGACAGCGACTCTGGGGACAGAGGCACGCTTCATCCAGCAGAGAGATTAGACTGGGGAAGGTTAAAAGCAAGCACATTTAAACTAGCCATTTAGTAAACTGGCCTATATAGTGTTGGATTTAAAATATATATACCGGTACTGTATATATATTTTGGTTTCTTTGCAAATTTCACTGTCAATAAATAGTATGCAATCTAGAATGTAAGAGATGACTAACCCTGCAAACGGGCAGAGGAGCGATCAGATGCCATCTGCACACTGACAGGTCAGGGGTCGGGGTCCTTGTTTGGAAGAGTCAAGTGTCTGCACCAGGATTAGTGCCATTCAGCTGGTGCCGTTAGCCTTAGTTTAGAGCTTCCAACTGCCATATTCAGTTTTCATGAGACTGTTAAAGTATTGGGTGTTACAGTTCATAAAAAAAAAACCCTAAAGCTGACATAATTTAGACCAGGAAGCCTCGTGTCATTTTGTGTTTAGAGTAACTGAATGAAACCCATGACACAAATAACCATATATTTTGTCACTGAATTATTTATTGCATATATAATGAAAATAAATTGAACTTTTTGTTACAAAACTTTGCAGTCCCCGTTCTTGCTGACTCAGCATAAGCATGAACAGTTGCTGCAATTTTTTGCCCATTTTTTCGGACTATTCTTTGATTATCCCCCCCCCCCCCACCCTAGAGGACCCGGTCATGAGAGAAGTGGTGTGGAGGAACAGTTCCAGCATGCCCCCCCCCCCCTGCTATTTCATGTTTTGTGTGTGATTAAAGCAGGAACCTCCTGCTGAGACACACATTTCAAGTGTAAAGCCAGATGGATGTGATCCTCTTCATCAGCCTCGTGGCTAAACATAGATCCGTGCATCCAGTCAGCAGGGTCACGAAAGGCTGCTCTCGTCTCACTTCTTCACAGCACGACCTGGTCTTACCTCATACCTTGCTGAATGCATCTTTCCCATTTGCTCTTATAGCCTCACTCAGGTTTGGCTCTCACCACACAGCGAAAAGACACTTTACTGATCTCCCTCATCCGAGCACCATACTCTCAGCTTTCAGTCACTGTCTTTTTTTTTCTCAACCGTTCTTCAAAGGAATTTTAACTCTGCTTTGCAGCGCCTTCAGGTGACACCTATCGCTTCCTTATTTTCCATTCAAGCATATTGTGAAACGTGCAACAAACCACGGGAAGCCGCTCATTAGAATTCACGGAGCAAAGGGAGAGAGCGGTTGCTTTTTCTTTGGTAAACGTGTAATTGAGTGAAGATCATTAAAGCGCCGCATAAATGGAAACAGAACGAGGATGCGGAAGAACTCCAACAACGATTAAAGCAAATCTTATACATTTTTCGCCTCTTATGCAAATCAAGAGCAGCTTTATACATACAGGCAGCGACTCTCTACGTTTCCTCAATCTTGTGCCGGTATAGCTGCGGTGGATGTTCACTTCAGAGTGAATATGCGCACGCACACACACACACACACACTCACATGCGCAGACACAGGATGGAAAAGCACTCGCCCTATCTCCCACAAAAATACTCAGTGCAATGATTACCTGCTTTGCCACTTAGGGGCCATTTGCTCGTATGCCACAAAGCAGATTATCTCACCTCGCCACTTACAGCAGCCCGTGTTTGTTTGTGGCTTTGTGATTTTCGCCCAAATGCTCACACTGCTATTTGTAGAGATGTTACCAAGCCTTCACGACCTAAAATGTGTTTGCGTAGATGTTTGCATCTGGTTGAGTGTTTGTGGCGATGCTACAAACACTCCACCAGGGGATGAGGGATGGATGACAAAAGCAGGGCAGTGGTGGGTGGCTGGAGTCGGGGCCTTCCTCCTACTACCAGCATCTGGCAGCCGGCTCCACCAAAGGGTCATCGCTTCACTCCGTTCCAGCCTCTGGACGACTCTCATCTGCAGAGCCTCGTTTGGAGCCTCGAATCACACTCAGCCGAGCAGGTATAGTTTCCTCACACAAGAATACACAGTGCATTAAAGTTGCAAAGCAAGATGCCCACTCACAGCTGACTCCATCGGGTGACACCGGTGGCGTAGCGGTTAGAAGGTACCGGCTTCAAATCCATATCTGTGCGGGGTTTGTATATGTTCTCCGGGTTCTCCGGTTTACTCCCACCCCTAAAACGTATGCAATTTACCTGAATTGGTTGCTCCGAATTATAATTATTATATATTATAATAATATAATAATGAATGAGTGTGCGCGAACGGTTGCCTGCCTCCGTGTGGCAACGCGTCCGAGGTGTGCCCCGCCTCTCGCCCATCGCAAGCTGGGATAGACTCCAATAAGCAAGCGGCAGCACCTGTTAAAAAACAACCAGATTGCGCTCCATAATGTTTCATCCGTCTAACGGGCCAGGCCAACGCCGCCTCATTATTCACCCGTTACACCCGCATTTCATAATTGCGTTTGACAAATTAACGGGTTTACCAGTGTCGTCAGATGCATGAATCATCATTGACACGAGGAGAGACGTGTCAGTGGGGGGGGGCTAATAAGAGAGAATTGATATGAAGAGGATGAAGAGGACCTAGATGTGAGTGTCCACTGATAGACTCTCATCTGTGTTCCACATCTCATCATTGATTCCATATCCCGATCCGCTTCACAGACACTACGAATATGATTTATTAAACATCCTAAATATGAATCACACGGTAAACACAGCCCCGCGAGTTCTCACCGAGCTGCACTGTGTTGGGGGGGGGGGCGATGACATCACGGATTGTCCGAGCATGCATCATGTTATTCTCTCCCAGGTGCAGACATTGTAGTCTTTTAATTACAGCACACCCGTCCATGAGGGATAGAGAGACTTGCTATCACACGCCTCATCCGCCCCGAACCTCCAGCAAGTGGCTCTTCAGTGAGGGGGTGAGGGGGGGGGGGGGGGGGGCATCATCGGAACCTCATCACCCTTTATCTGGCGACGAAGCGCCCACACACACACACACACACTGAAAAAAATAAACAAAGTAAAAAAACAGAGTTCTAAACCAACCCAAGTTAAATCCGTAAACAGGACAGCCGGTCACACCAACCAAAGCTATAGGGCTGAAAACACAACCCACTTGTTCATGTGAGAAGGACATAGACAGCCGGAACATTAGCGCCATCGTTGGACGTTCTCTGGCACTTCCAGTCTATTTTTCCCTTATTAAAAGGCCCTCGAGCTTTTTTACATTCAGAATACAGCAGTTGTGGTTTTTCCAGCTCTGAAAGCTTCAGGAAGGCTCGTGAATGACGTCAGCGCCTCCTGGAGTGAGCCAGAGACGCAACGCGTGGTTATGAAATGAGAGAAAGTCCAAGTTTTCATTAGGATGGGCAATGGAGGAGTTTTTCTGGCTTCGGCACAGAAGGCCTGAGGTCATCGCTCAGGAGCAACAAGCTCAGCAAAGCACGTTTACGCAGCAGTGACTGAGGCCTCCAGAATGTTCCAACCCATTACCAGTTACAGTGACTCAGCATTTACCAGATCCAGGAGCTGATACGCAACAATAATGAGCCCTTAAGGATTGATTAAACCCAGCAGTGGCTATTTTACACACGCAATGACAGCTTCCTACCAGGAAACGCGCGCCTTTCCCAAAACTGGCTGCCGGACAAATACAGCACAAATCGGGGTTGGAACGCATCTGATATCTGCTGCCACCTACTGGTAGGACACAAAACTGACTGTCCACGCAACAGTAAGAAAACCGTGTATGAAATCCTGCTGTTCTAAATAAATAAAGAGCAGATTTAAAAAGGAAACACCTCCAACTCCAGCTCTGTGTATTTCCAAATAAATTTATTTTTGCAATTTCATCCACTGTACAAAGCAAGCATGGAATCTCTTGGACACTATTCTCCATCTGTTCAAAGAGACGGATGAGATCACCTAGGGAGAGGAACAAAACCGCAGGGACTCATTTGGACCAGCGGTCCGTAACGGTCCACATCAATTTTTTATCCCAATAAGCGTAAATAGTCCTAATTTAAAGAAGACACGTGTCTAATATGAGGGCATAGTGCTGTAGCTGATGTCGAGGTCGTAGCGCTGGTCTACTCCAGAGCCTTGACGATGGCCTCGTTAGCCTCTATGCTAATCAAAGTCTCGGCCCTCGCCACTCCGTCAGATGTGCCCGCCAAGGAAGACTGAAGCTTCTCCAGGTTGGCCTTTGCAGCCTGTAAATAGAAAAAATAATAATAATCAGCGCAAAGCAGAGGATAAAGCCCAGTCGATCCCATTTGTCAGAAAAACGAGGAACATCAAGGCTGAATAAGAGCCTCCGACACTTTCCACATCCCTGAAACCTTCTGAGGTCAACAGCGACGTAAAAGCACGAATAACGGGGCTGAGCAACGGCGAGCCAGAATTGTGCAGGAAGAGCAGCTGAGAAAATCCCCACTGCCTCTTTGCTCCGAAAGCTGCATTTGTCACAGTAGCGATCAGAAATGAGAAATGCCAAACATAGCTGGAAGTTAAAGGTCTCCCAGCGGGGATTTGACACATCTGCTATAACTCAACAGTGACTGACCTTTCCCTGCTTATTAACAGAGTGGGTTCATGAGCATTTTCACTGCAGACAGGAGGACGAAGATGGAAGGGGGGGGGAATAAAATACATTTACTGCCATGAGGCCAACTCGACAGTGAAGGTGACACAGCCCAAGGTCAAAGACAGAGACACACCCACAGCAATGGAGTAATGATGCAGCCTAGAATTAACAAGACTGACATTTTAACAAGTCCAACTGCAGCGGAAAATAATCAGCTGGGAAGCGCTCATCAAAAGCTAAATACGCTTTAAGAGCGGTCTCTGCTGGGTCACGAATCAAGGTGAAGAACTGGAGACGAGCGGTTCAAGATCAGAACAACTTTGGACTTCTCAGATCCAAAACAGCCACTGCTGCTTAAAACAAGAAGCAACTACAACGCAAGAAACCAAAATAGAAACAAACAAAAGATAAAAATCTTACATGCTCAACAAGGAAACACTTTGGCAGTACAAACCTGACTAACTTGTGTGCTTTGTTATATTCTGAGAAGGAGGCTACTCATTAAAGTCTACACATTTTGATCCCTCAAATCCATAGACGCCTCATTAAATACATGAAGCAATAAATGATAGTAGCTCATTATGCATCTTATAACAGGCGGATCAATAAAAAGAAAAACCGTTCGAATCGAAATAAACGCTAGCCTGTTGTACATCATTAGAAGCTGCTTCTCTAGCGAGTGGAGCGAGGATGACATTTTACTCACAGCAATGTCCAACTGGTCCAGAGGAACAGCCTCCTCAGCTAGAAGCTGCACTGAAGAATCAGCGTTGACCGTTACCGACCCACTGCTCACTGCATGCACACACACACAAAGTATAGTACGCATTATTGATTAGGTATAATCAGAATACTTTAATAACCCCATAGGGAAATTATATCAGCAACAATGCTCCACTCAGAGTCAGAATTACAAAATAACAGTATGTCCATAGTATCTAATCTAATCACACAAGGCCAATTACCTGATAGTCAACCTTTTTTAAGTCTCTTTCAAACTAAAAGTACAAACTTCAAAGTAATAAGGAAGAAATGTACAACACTGACACACGAAGATTTCTGGGTGCACGAGAGGCATTTACGAGGAAAGCCATCTCTGATATAGCAGAACAATGCATCTAGCAAACTTCATCAAAGTATGACCCGCTCTAAACTTGTACTTGTACATAGTTTTCACCCGTATTAAAGCATTCCTTTAGAAATGAATCCACCTGGAACTGCATGAACATCAAATTGAACCCATTAGCACTTTGTCAATACGTTGAGCGAAACCTCACCAAAATATTTAGCAGAGGAGCCATCATCATTGAAGACCGTGACAAGGCCGGGCCTGAGTACTTGCAGGGTGGGTACGTGGGACGGAAGGATACCAAACGCCCCGGTGAGTGTGGGCACGTCGATCTGTTTGACGCTGGCCTCTTTGAAATACACCTGAAGAGTGGGAGACAGGGGACGGAGACTCACAGACAGCGCTTCAAAATGTCACCGATCAAAAAATGCTGCTGCAAACCCGCAAACTGTGGAATTTTAAATGCAAATGTCACAAATCGTCACGCAGAGACAGCCATAATTGAATGCTGAACGCTTGAAATTAGAAAAGCGAGTCTGGAGGACTCGCTTCGTCCACAGACACGAACGTCAAGGTTAGAGAGCTCGGCGCCGACGTTTATTCAGGATGTAAATTCCTTTAAACTGTGGGTTGGAAAACATGAATATATGCGTTCAGAAAATCCATTTTAACTGCTGAGAAGAATATTGATTCGATCATTTCGCAAAGGCGATGAATGACAGGTTTGACCATCATTTAGCAAGGCAAGCTAAGCAATGCGACCCGTGATAACATAACTGCATGTTCGCATTTGCGACAATTTTGCGCGTCATAAAAATAAAACCACTTTAATAAATGATCCCTGCTGCAGACGTTTTAAACAATTGCTAACCCTGTATTTTAGAAGAAAAATAAACGTATCCGGCATGGCTAGCTAGGCCCAGAAGCCTCGGCTATAGCATTAATGTCAGCTAGCTTACCTGGGTCGGGGAGGCGAAAGTGAAGGACATCTGCGAGGCGCCGGCGGCTTCTGCGTACGAGCGGGCTTGCCTCAGCACGGGGAGAGCACGACGGAGAAATCTGGCTGCCATCACGCCTGGAAAAAGATTTATATTAAAGTAGATGTGAATGACGGAGACCCTCTTAGCCCAGCGCGAAGGCAATCGGCTTGGTTGGTAAGACAAGGACGTTCGTCAACTACCCATAAGGCTTTGCGGAGTTATAAAGGATGTAGGGTAGTGTAGTCCTATGGTAAAAAAAAAAAAAATAGACGGGAAGTTATCATATTTTTAACCAGTATTATAATTTTGAATTAAATATAACTTGATCTAAAAAAAGGAATATGTTGTACAAAAAAAAAATATTCTTGCAGGAGAGTAACGTTAAAATCATTAATCCCCCCCCCCCCCCCCCCCCTGTCTCTGCTGTTTTCGTGTTTGAACCACCTCCTACCAGAAGATGGAACCAAAATCATGTACCATAAGACAAAGGCAAAACGCTTTGTATATCTTAAATGTTTATACATATACAGTTACCTTTATTTTTCATTAGATTAAATTGCAAATGAAGTCTTTAAAATTTAAGTAGCGGATATCTTGAATCCCGCACGTCTTGGTTGCGCTCAAAACCTGTTTGAACATCTGTACAGGAAAAAAACACCCCTTTGAATCTATTGCTTAAGTACATTTGTGAAGGTGGAAGAGTGTTTTCACATCTGCAACTGTGTGCTGTTAAGAGGGATGGTATTCCGGTGGTTGGTGGGGAGGGTTAAAAGGATTTGGAATATTGCGGTAGAAATGGTTGAATGTGGAAAAGAACATAAAATCTGTCGCAGCCAGTGATGTGAAACTGTCATTTAACATGTCTATTACAAACAGCTGATCAATGAGGATGGAACAATTTACTTTCAATTGCGTGAGAGGAGAGGGAGACATTTTATTTTTTGTATTCAGTGAAGAACTATTTTGCCTTTTCAGACGCACGCAGGTCAGGTTTGAACCCCCCCCCCCCCCCCCCTCCTTTGTCGCTCGGCTTCACGTCAGTCCCTGCGTCACGTGGTGCGTCTCGGTCCGAGGGGTGGGCGTGTCTTAAACGGTGGGTTTCATTCATAAATAGTTTAAAATCCGCACGCTGGAAAGCGCTCGCAGAAGAGTTCCATGAGCTTTGGCCCTTCCGCCCCTGTAAGGAACAGGGTAGGTGAGTGCCCCCCCCCCATTCCGCGTGCGTCCGTGCGTGCGTCCGTGCGTGCAGCCTGTTCCGATCGTGCGCTCCCTTCTCCGTTGGTATCGCCGCACTGATGGAAATAGCACAGAGTCATATTTATTCACGTCGTGTCGGTGTTTTGCAGGTTTGCATTGATTTCTGCACTTCCCCACCGGCTGCGTTTCAACACGTGATGTGATGCGATTTTGTTTCTTGTTGCAAAATCTCTATTTGATCATCTGAAATTGAAGAAGCGGCTCCCGGAGACCACCGAGCTCATTGGGTTTTTTTTGTTCCGGGGGGATGCAATGCTTTTTGCACTACAAGGCAACAAGAAACTGGATGTATTGAGTGTTTATTGCAAGCGTTTCTTATTTTAAATATATTAATTAACCATTCAGAATTAATAACGGTTGATAGTATTATTTTTTTAATGTAATAATGGACCGAAATTTGAAATGCAGATCTAAATGTGTTAAGCAAGACGCGATAAGCTCTATTACTGGGACATCCAAGTCTTATCATCCGTTCAGACATTGATCAATACAACACCAGAGAAGTAAGACATTATCAATCCGGCTGCATTGGTTGTCTTTAGTTAACATACTATATAATACTGTAGATGTGTTTATTGTCCTGTACATCTTCTTGCCTATTATTTCTATGTTGTTGTATGATTGCATTTATCAATTATATTGAGGCACCGTTTCTATCAGAATGAACGAAGAGATTGCGTTTTGCTGAGTGACCGCCGTACTGTTGCTCCGAATCTGGAGGGCCATCCCTAAGGGGAGCACCTCTTCTCAGGCGGGTGGGTGGCTGGAGATGCAGCCAGGGAGCTGAGGAGGAGACTCCTGAGCTACAGCCTCACACACACACACACTGAAATCCAGAGCTGCTGCGCACTGCCCTCCATCAGGGTAAGACACTGGGCTGGACGAAAGCAGGATGTGGTATCGTGCTGCAAGGGGAGGCATTCTGGTCACTGCTTGATGTGTGTTTCCCGTTACAGTTTTCATGCTCGGAGGGGAGATGCAGGGAGTTAGACAGGCTGGCAGCAAACAGATCGGCGCTAGATTACAGGCTGTGGTGCTTCTGTTGAGTGCTGCAGTAACTGGCAGGCAAGAAAGGAGAGCAGAGTGCTGCTGGTAGGTTGCTTCTACCATGCTGGGTGAGTAGATAAATCCAGGGGGAGAGAGAGAGAGAGAGAGAGTGTGTGTGTGTGTGGGAGTTTGGTGCAGTAGTAGCAGCATTAATGGCTATGATCTGTGAGAATAAACGCATAGCAGCAGTAGTGTAGTCAGCTGCTGGAACCGGGGTTCAGCTGGTGTTTTAACTGTGTGTGTGTGTGTGTGGGAGGTACACAGAGATTGTTCACTCTGATATGGAATTATGGGTGATGATTTACGGCCAAGATGCTAGCATTTGCATCTTCTGTGACGTTGGACGCATGCGTACAAGCACACACAAACCACACACACACACACACACACGCGTTTGCTTTCTGCTTCTGCAGTTAGAGATGCAACAAGATTTCTCTGCTGCAATGGACATTCTCCTGTCGTATTACCTATTCCTAGTGCAATGCAGTATTCATATTTGTTTGATAGCCAAAGTACAATAGCTGCAAACATGTCAGAATAAATGAAAACCCCAGTGCATCCAGAAAGTGTGACGGTAAAATGACAATCGAGCAAACTGAAAAAGACATTTGTCACTTTTGATGGGAGGACCTGAGGGGAATGTTTTCAAAAATAACATCATGCCGGACTTTGGGATGCTGCACAGAATAAAGGAGCGTTTCATTCTATGAATTCAGAGATGGTTTGGTGTTTCTGTTTTCACGTGAATGGTGCATCTGGATGTACTAACAGAGATAAAATGCAGCGTCTTTGATGGGTGACTTTGTGTCGTGATGAATAGCTCCAGTCATTTCCTTTGTGTATTTGTATGTGCGTGTGTTATCTCTCAGGGGGACTCTCCGTTTGGCCTGGACCATGAGCAATGAGTCTACTGTCTGGAACATCCGACCAGAAAACTCCACAGTAAGTTTATTTTTCACCAAATTTTTCACTGGCTTATTCTAAAACTTCCGTTGTGTGTGTGTGTGTGTGTGTGTGTGTGTGTCCAGGACCATACTCTGCCCTCATATTCTCTTCTGGATGATTGTCTGGTAATAGAGAACATCCTGACCTGGACCTGAAATAATTAAATCTCAGATTTAATCTCAGCTTTAATTTCCCTTTCCAGAGACATTACCATGTGACGTCAGAGCGTAGCGCTCATTAACACTTCCTGTGTGCTCGCTCTCCCCCAGGGTAGAACCAACAGCGTGGTCTTTTGTGCTGTAAATAAAGTGTGCTATCTTTACGAGCCCTTGGCCCTCACTCTGATACTGCTGCCTGGTGTGGTCGCCTGTTCTCTCACTCGCCCCCCCCCCCCCCCCACCCATCTTTCGTTTATTAAGATATTTCAATTTGTTTCATGGGTTTTTGCAGAAACCTTTAGGGAGATGCATTTTTAGCCATTTGAAGTGCTTAACATGATGGCCAAAAATGACAAAAGCATATTTCTTTATTTAAACATTCTGTAAAAACATAATCCATAAACAGAATGCAGAAATAAAATAAGAACCTAATGCATATAATACATCTAATTACAGCAGTGGAACAGTTTAGAAAAGAACATTTGACAGTAAGCATAGAACTGAGGCTCATATTTAGATGCTGGGTTTAAATGCAAGGACAAATCTAATATGCCTTTAAAATCAGAAGGCTTTTTTTGGTGAATGAGAATATATTCGTAAAAACAAAGTTAGTCAGATTGAGGTTAAATATCTTGCCTTTGCTCTGTATTCATTTGCATTTGCGTGACGTTGTCCAACTTTTTGCACGACTCAGGAGATACCTTTCGAGGCTGATAAGCAGAAAGATGGGTATATGCTCCTGGTGGTGATTCTCCTGATAGGAACGTTGATCTTCATCTCCATCGTCCTCATCACCTGCTGTCGCTGCTCTCGAGGAGGGAAGTTCTGTGCCAGGTACGATGCAGAAATGATACATTGCATTTCAGTTCATTTGTGGCAACCTCATCTAGATGGATTTGCAAAGTTTAGGTGTTTAAGTTCCAAATTAGTTGGGGAACAATGTAAGGAACCAACAGTCAGGACCTTAAGACAGCAGTAGTAGCAGTAGCACGATTTGAAAATATTATGAAAGCATTCTCTGGGATTTTCAGCCATAAAGGTTTTGAATCAACTCCATTTGGATTCTGATGCCTGGTGTTCTTGTTATTTAATCCTCTACACTACATCCCAGCACAATAAAACCAAACTTCCCAAACTTAAAATAGAACAAATATAACACAAAACCTGAAATCCCTTTGCTTCACAAAGCTAGTTTGGACTCAGATCCAGGTGCTCCGGTGGTGCATATGTGCACGCAGGTCGTTGACAGATGGACACTCTCCATGAGCTCATATCCCGCTATCATTCAGGGCCTGACTGAATGATGCTTACATAATAAAGTTCATTGCCATTCCAAATGAAGCTAACCAAGTACCTCCTTTTGTACTGTATCGCTTGCCCTGCCCAGCGTGTACGATTATATTAGCATGGCTGATTTATCACAAAAAAAAAAATCAAGGGGCCTTAAAATGCTTTTTTTGCATGAGTACTCTTGAATATATGAGGGTGCACCAGATAGATGTCGAAAACAGAGAGCGCAGCGACCGAGCTGTGGAAAGCAGAGGCTTGCCGGGGGAGAATCAGGAAGGCTGGTACAAATGATGAGTGTAATGAGATTTCATAGCAGCCATCAGCTGTGATTAATCTTGCGTCTCAACCCTGCCCCAAGTGCATATGGAGAATACACACAGTGTGCAGAAGCAGGAGCCACAGAGGAAATGAAAGATAAGAAGAAGCGCAGATTTGGGCGGACAGAAAAATCCCTCAAGTCACTTCACACCCGCACAAAGCGCAAGCACAAACATGCAGCTCGTAGCACAAAGGCATATGATGGAGGGGGCAGGTAGGGAAGGGTTGTCTGTCTGTCTGTCCTACATCATGACGTAAGTTCCGGATGTGGGATTTATTATTGGTGTTTGTTTGAGGATGAGCAGTAATTACAGGTTTTGAAACGGGAAGTCTTAAAGATAAAACATACCAAAAGAGTAAACAATTTGACCTTTATTTTCTCTCCGTCCTTAAAGATGAGTGGAAACGTACAATCAATAAAGCACAGCGCTTGCTCAGTTCAAGAGGTCCCCAGGCCCTGAAGGTGATCAAGTTACTGGTAATGAGTTAGGCCCTCATTGATTATGCAGGCAGGCAGGCAGGCCTTCAGACGGACAGCAGAGGGAACATTCAGTCCTAATGTCTTGGCATTATTGTGGACTTCAGGTTTTTAAACCATTGATGTGTAATAAAAGTCACACTGAAAAGAATGGGGGGGGAAATATACATTCTATTCTGGATAACTTCTGTTTGGTTGGACAGACGAGAGACAGACTTCAGCACTGATCTGAATGTTTCTGTGTTACACCAGGGCCAACGATGACCCTGAGAAAACCAACACCACCTACACGGAGGAGCCTCGGCCCACCCACGGTAAGAGGAAAAGAAATCCACGAGAGAGGGCGATGGGAACTAATAAAGAGACCAATAAGTCAGACACGGAGGCATATTGGAGTCAGGCAGGCTGGAAGATAGAGAGATTGGAGTGATGGAAGCGAGGATATTTTTTTTATCAGGTCAGCACAAACATTTAATGCGTATTCCATTAATATATTGTCATGACAACCGAGTTATTTTAAGTAGCTATGCAATTCCAGGAATAAAAAAAAAAAGTTGCAATCAGTGAATGTGTGTGGCAGCTAATGAAAGTGATTTATTAAAATGCCCCATCCTGTTGGCAGCAAGCTGCTTTTGCAAGGCTTTTTATTTCGTTTTCCAGTCATCGATACACCAGAGTATCATCTGGAGCCCAGATCCAACTCAAATCTAAAATCTACTGCCCCCCCATTCTCTCTCCTATCTCTGGTAGAAATCACCATCCGGGTGGACGAGTCAGAATGCCTGTCCATGGCCAGTTCCAACGACCAGGCGACTGAGCGCTTCCTCTCCACGGGCACCACGGGCCGCCGCGTGTCCTTCAACGAGGCCGCGCTCTATGATCACGGCAAAAAGGCACAGGAGAAGGGCCGCAGGTCAGACAAGCAGGGACGCCATCATCTGAAAGCTCGTCTCTGTGGTTTTTCAACGGGCACTGTTGTCCGTAAACTCCGGCTTTGATGCGTTTTAATATCAAAGGATACATATTTTACTTTCACTTCGATGCTCATTGGGAATTCATTCTGAATACGTGATGCGAGCTGTGAGCACAAAGCGCTCTCTCTCCCTTTGCCGTTATTTTCCTGCCCTACTTTTCATTTAAAGCCCGAAGCTTGATAGGCAAATTCTTCTAAAGGGAATCGCTCTCTGGAGCTAAGTGTGAAATCCAGAGCGCCTCTGACTGTGTTGCACTCAGACACTGGGCTGTTGTCTCTTGTGGGACAAGCTTAATGATTTATTCCTTGTCAAACAGCTTTCACTGATGTTCACTGATGCCCCCCCCTCCAGGTACACTCTGACAGAGGGCGACTTTCACCACCTGAAGAATGCCCGGCTCACACACCTCCACATCCCTCCCCCGGCCCTAAAGATAGTCACGATCCACGAGTGCGACTCTGCCGAGAACAGCATCACCATGACAACACGTGCCGTTGCTAAGTCGGCGCTTTCCATCTTCCAGGTGACAGCCTTTAACTTGCCATTACTTCCTAATGCCTCATTAGTCTCGGCCAGGGCCAATTGTAACAGCGATCACTCAGATCGGGGCCAGAGACTCAACCCAGTGTAGCCAAACGCAGGAAAAAGGATCTGTCGAGCACGTACATTCCAACCGGCCGTGCACATCGATTTCCCATTTAGGTGAGGCTGTTAAATTACTACTACATTATTTACTACAGTCGACAGCAGGAGGCTAGTTATATATGATTCTGAATGACTGGGCTGAACGACAGGCCTCTGCACGAAACAAGCAGTTTGATAAAGGATATTTTTTGCGTTTGCTTCCCTTCAGCCGACGCTGTGCCCTCTGCCACAAACGGCGTTGACCGGCCTGAGCGTCAATCCCAGCTGTGCTCTCCCTGGAGACGCTCTCAACTCCGTGGTGAACACAAGCTTCAGTGAGAGCGCCGTCGCTCTCAGCATCGTAGAGCCAAGCTCTGTAAGTTACCTCCAGACAGTGTAAAATATATTATAATAATAATAATAAAGGCGGGGCGGAGGTTATGTACTGTAATCGCCGGCGTCTATCCATCCGTCCAAATGTTCTGGACGGATCTTGATGAGATTTTCAGGAAATGTTGGGAATGTTAGGAACAGATGATTACATTTTGCCGATGATCCAGAAGAGATCATGGATTCTGGATCAGTTTGAAATTGCAGTCAATGGAGCTTCAATATTTGTTCCTCAATATTTCAGTTGATTATTGACCGATGTTTATTGAATTTGGGTGGGGGGCCTCTATCTCGCCACCGAATTTCATCCAGATCGGATCCAGAATGGCGTTAGGAAGAAATATTAAATTCTAACATCAAAAATCTGTTGCAAATCAACTATGATTCACTTTCACTTTTCATGGATGGTGTGTGAAGATACCAAAAACCACTTGGAATCTTTTGATGACGATCCAGATCACCATGTGGATTGGTGTAAATCCAATTCAGTGCACCTTTGCTGTGGGAAAGATCTGCTACTCCTTCATGTGACGAAGAACCTCCTCTAAATTTGGCAGTGCTGAGGAGCCATTAATAAAAGAGTGTAAAATGCAAATATCTCACAAGTACTGAGTGTGCATACAAATTACCTTCAAGAGCTCATGTTAGAGCGAACAACCAGCAAGTTGGCCAGAGATTCACGCATGACACGACTTTAGAGGGACGATCAACAAGCGCGATGGTTAATTGGTCGACAACACAAACCCCTTGTGGAATACAACAAGAATGAAAGTACACTCCTCTTTCTGTCACCTTTCTCTGCACAGATCGAGATGAGAGTGGGGCCACGGGGCCGCGGCAGCAGTGTCAGCGTCGGGGACGAGGCTTCCGGCAGGAGCGGTGCCCCCACTGTTGGGAGCTGTGCTGGCAGCCAGAGACCCATGCTGCAGTTCTTCACAAAACTGCGGCGCCACGCGAGTCTCGAGGGTGCCAGCCCATACTTCAAGATAAAAAAATGGAAGCTGGAGAGCAGCCAGAGAGCCTCGAGTCTGGACACCAGAGGTAACAGATCCTCATCGGCGTGAAGTGTGTGTCTATTGTATTGTTTTTTTAGCAGCAGTCTGTGCCAGTGCAGCGGGGGGTTTTGTAAAGGCCGTACCTTCCTCATGTTTGGTGCGAGCCAGGCTCTCCGAAGAGGAGACACTTCCAGCGGCAGCGAGCGGCCAGCGAGAGCATGGACCAGGACGACAATGACGCTCACCACATGGACCTCATCCAGTACATCGCCCGCACCCAGGACGTCACCCACCGTCCCAGCCAGCCCACTACACGCCTCCTCTCACCCACTTCTACATCACCCCCCTCCCTCGGCAGGTATCTTTAATTCCCTTGCCATTCATCCTGTCCACTGCTTTGCTGCCTTGCACTCATTTCTTACCTTGATCTAGAAGATGAATGACCTGACATGGTCAAATAATGTCATGGTGTCGCCAGAAGTGCAAGCAGATTTTGCCAAGTATTTTCTTTCACTGAATAATAAATGAATCAGCATTTCCTGTGTTCCTTCACAAATACTTGGAACTAAAAGGAGTTTTCTGGATTCCATCTTGAGATAAGAAACTGTGTTAGGTGCAGTAAGGAATCTTTCTGTCTGTCATCAGGATTAAATCACATCATCTGTATTCAGAGCAGTTCTGTTAACAACATGCGTCATTGCAAGCCATGAAAACCATTGTGTGCACTGTGAACACAGCCATGTCTCAGAAGAATGTGTCCTGCAGATAAGTGCCATGACACTGACACTTGTTTTGCTGTTTGTGTTTTTTTCCCCTTCCTTCACTCTTTATTGCTTTCATTTGTATCTCATCTCTCCACACTGCAGGCTAGAGGTAGAAGTGATGGTGGAGCCCAGTGGCAGCCATGGAGGACCAGGGGTGATTGGCCTATCCCCTGATCCCCAAGATGAAACACTTACCCTGGAAAGCAGGGAAGGTGCATACCCTTTGGACCCCCAGGAGCCCCAGTCCCTTTACAAAGACATCTGGTCCCTACGTGCGACGCTTGAACAGTACGCAGCCTCCGACCAGAGCAGCAACAATGACAGAAGCTCTGTCTGCAGCGATGCCGACAGCATGTGTTCGCTGGGCGGGCGCTTAGAACCCGAAAGAGGAAGACTGCCCAGCCACTCATCCCAGGATTTGGGTGATGAGGCAGAGGGTGAAGAGGACGACAAGGATGGTGTGTATCCGGATGACAAGCTGGGAGTGAAAGCGGGAAAACCAAGGAAACAGCAAAGCACAGGATCAGAGCGAGGTGGCGGCGATGGAGAAACCGGGACTCGTAAATTGCTGCAGATGGATAGCGGCTATGCGTCCATCGAAGCGCCATTTCGTGGCCCAGAAGACTTGCGACTCTTTGGAAGCCTCGGTGGCAGCCACGCGGAGAGGACAGCCCATGAAAAAAGGCATCACTTCACCCATGCAGGAAGATCTGGCACCATTGGTGACAGTTTTGAGTCTCATTTCTTTGAGGAGGAGCCGGACGACGGCGTGTCTTTCGGTGCCAGTGGCGGGGGGTCCAAAGAGCCGAGCTGGTTCCCATACGGTCAGATGCTCACGCCTCGGGAGGCAGCGCAGGCTTCGCCTCAGCCGCCAACGCTTCACCGGAGAGACTACAGCATAGACGAGAAGACGGACGCCCTCTTCCACGAGTTTCTCCGCCACGATCCTCAGTTTGACCTGCAGGAGTTGCCGCTAAGAAAGCACCGCTCACGAGTACACCTCCGCAAGCAGTGGCAGCGGCACAAGCAGTGGAGCGACCCTGGCGTCCGGCACATCCAATCCTCGTTTGACAGGCAGCGCATCCCACTACGGAGGGGCGAAAGCGTGAACTATCCACTGGACGCAAGTTACCACAGCACTCTCCCTCGCATTGTTAGCGCTCCCGATGAAGAGGGCAGCGACGGGACTGGGAGCACGCCCAGCACTCCGAAGGTGGCGTCTTCGACTGCTGAGGAATCTGGCATGGGCAGGGAGCACAGTGTCGCCGTCGGAGACGCTGGGAACTCCTCCTCTCCTTTACCACCATCGCATCCTGCCATCTCTGATCAAGACGGAGGGCTCGTTGAGCAGCGCGAGCCTCGGGAGGACAGCAAACAATCAGAAACCGTGGACGAGCGCACGTCTCCTCAGCCGCCCGACCCCTCAGGCTACGGCCCTCAAACCGTCACAGCAGAGCTGACAGACAAACTGACAGCAAACCTGGATGAGCGGTTGTACATGGGCCTTCGCAGGACCAAGGACACGCCCCCCGAGTGTGTGACGGTGACAGCCACGCACGCTTCTCCGGACCACAGCCCAGTGTAGCAGGGCCCCCCACGCCCCCCTCTCATGCCTGCTGTAACACACTTCTGCTTCAAGACAATTAGGATTTATATGATCCACGATTAAACACCCAGGCGATCTCAAACGCAGTCGCTCCGTTAGATTATTATAATGTTGTTCAACGTTGCTATTTTACAGTTCACTGGTGAAAACAGACAAACAACAACCGAGCTTAACATGTCATAATGGTGCATTTTGCTTGTGATTTGTCCTTATTATTATTATTATTATTATTATTACTACTCCTGTCTTTGCTGTCCAGTAGGAATGAGTGATGCTGAGCGCCAATATGGCCGCTGCGCTTGTTGATCCACTGTGAACCCAGGTGCTATTTGACAGGTAGAGAGCAGAAGATCTGGTTGACGGTTACCCCACCAGACCTACGGCTGTGCATTTATGCACAATAAGCAGATTTACCACTATTAAGGAGCTAAAGATATTTTATTAAACTATATTACCTATATCATATCTATATGAGGAGTAGTCATCCAAACTGGTTGCTGAGATTAGGAGTTACCAGCTGATGGGTGCAAGTATAGTATGAAGTACATATTGGGTTTTTTTCTTTTATAGAAATGTGTATTTATTTATTATTATTGGATGGACAATAATAACAGAGAAACTGCATCTGGGAAGTCCACCCAAACGTGTTCCTGCTATTCATCCCACTCAGAATCATTTGTTGCGCTTGCTGCTTCTCCACCCTGCAGCAGCATGACTTGATTCTAATTTGCTTTGCACTTTATTTTTGTGCAACGGCATTGAAAATGGCAATGCAAACCACAGCAGGTTTGAAGAGGGCAGTCTCTGGCATGGCAAGACGGGAAGAAACGGCTCCATCAGCACTCTGGGCATCACTGCCTCCTTTCTTAACAGCACATTTACAGCTGTGAGGTGGGCGGTTTCATGTGGTTATTACATTTTAGATGAAAGTTGTGCACGGGGCTGAATTAATATTTTTTGACAGCAAATTCTTGTTTTGCCCCTTCTCTTCCCCTGAGAAATTTTACAGTGCAATTGGTGCAAAAGCCTTGACTTCTGTCAAGCTTAAAAAAAAACAAATGAACACAGGTAGGAAATAATTATTTTACTTTTCTGTCTTATGACTTCATCTGCAAATTAAAACTAGAAACGTACTCAGAGAGCGCAAACCTCCGCCAAGCAGCTCATTCCCCTCGTAATTGGATTTCCACCGTCCACATGGTGATCTGGATCATTACCAAAATGTTCTAAATTGTTCTTGGTTTCTTTATACACCAACCTTACTGTATATAATGTCCATTTCCATGTCTATTTTAACCCCCTTGTCATCCTTGGAGTCAATTTGATCACATTAAATGATTATAATTCTAAAAATACTTTTTTTTATTTCATATTTCTGAATTTTAATTTGATGGGTAAAACTATGAGTAAGCATCATAATGTGCTTAGCACACATTGGTGTTCCTCTGGGATCAGTTTGACCCTAAGCTGTTTTAACTGTAAACACTATGAATGTATCTCTGCAGCAGCTCAGTTCATTGAGTTACTTTGTTTCCACCGTGGTGAAGATCAAACGGTTCAAAGGGCTCCATGATTCTCCTGCAACATTGTTTCCTCTCGTTGTTCCTTTACTTCCTGTTTCAATCATAGCGTTGGATCTTCCTCTCTTCCAGTTCCAGATGTGTCTCCATCTCCACATCTTAAATGGAACTCCTGCTCCAGAAGGCAGGCTTTGTAGGTCATGAGGCAGTCCCAGCTTTTGTTGGTGTTTATCAGTGAGTTATTCGGTGGATGTTCGATGGCGCCATGCCATCAAACGCCATCAAAATCGTAACCTCCTTGGTAACAAATCAGCACTGCCTTTCCAATGAAAAGATATTTGCAGAATATTTTGTGTGGGCAAACATTTCAAGTATTGTCCAGAATGATGGTGAGAGCAGCAGGTTAATGTTAACTCTCTTAGAATCTGATTCCCATCTCTTCCATATGCCAGGAAGGAAGGCACTTGAGAAGGTATTGAAATTCTCATACCATGAAAAGGAATCCCACCTTTCATCCTCTGTGTTCCTTTCCTCAGCATTTGAGCCTGTTGCCATGCAGTAAATAGAAAGGACTGACTAGAAAATCGAGGGAAGAATCATTATTCTCTTCTCTTTGTTTCGGTCTGATGCTGCTGCTCCTTACCAGCCTGCCGAGATTAGATCTGTTTCCTTTTGAGCTTCACTCGGAAGTGAACTGCGAGGCAGTTCTGCGCTCCTCATTAGGAGACGAATGACTGGAGATGAAAGGATGGGAACTCCGGAGGGGAGAGAGAGTCGTGACGACTAGACAATCGCCTTCACACAGGACCATCTCAACACACACACACACACGATGAGCCCTTCTGACACCATGAATAAACAATGTGTTGCGAGGCCATCTTATTAAATCCCATTAGAATATTTCTCTGTCTGAAGTAAATGAAATCCACTTAAGTATGATGGAACAGGGTGTTCCTGACGGTAGTTAACCCTCTCTACGCCAACAGGTCTGGGAGAAGGTTGAAGAGCGCTGCGTATCCAACAGCTCAAAAACGAAACGTCTTGCTGGGTCTTTCGGAGATAGCAGGCGTGCAATTTCAAGAAGATGGCCATATGGGGTTTATTTTGAATCCCATCATTTGTACAAAATTGAAACTTCGCTCTGTATACAAGCACAATGTGACGGGAACTAGACTTAGTAATTGTCCAGTACTAGGTTTAGACAGATACTGAATTACTGTAGACACTGTGTGTGTACTGATCAGTAGCCTGTCCAATGCATCGATGCATAGCTGTGTGTAGGTGTGCATGAGAGTTAGCGTTTCAGTAGGAATCTTCATGCTATCTCGGATTTACCATTAAAGAAACAACTCCGTTTATGCTAATTTGTTTACAGCCGACATCAATACATCGGTATGACTAGACGTTTTGTACTTGCTAGGATGCTGTCACTGATGACATTTTGTGACATTTGTCTCTTTGAATGAATTTATGTATTTTGTTTTTGCTTGTTTCTGCTTAATTTCTCAAAGAAAAAGAAAAAAAGATGAGATTTGTTCTCAACTTATCTTTTGATGATCCAAATCGATTGAGCCTTGAGGGACCAAACCTTGAAGATATGTTATTTTTCGGAATGTTTTCCAAATCTGTGAATAAATGAATTCTGGACAGAATGTTCTACCTTGCTCTTATTTCAAGCAGGAGATTGTTAATCTAGCCATGGGAACGCAGCATATTACAAGGGTAAATGCATACACGAACACACCAAGGACAGTTCAGCACTATAATTGGTCATTTATTAATTTCATTCATATATGTGTTCCTTTAGTAACTCATAAAAGAGTGAATATGAATATTCAATATTTTATTCAACAAGGTGTGACACCTAACAAAAATTCAATATCAATGGCTCATGTAAAAAAATATTTTTACCAGAGATACAGTTGTGTTTATATATCTGAGGTTTTAATTACTGGTTTGGTACAGCATGATGAACTAGGATTTAATCTAGATTAATCCAGATTAATCCATATTCCTGAGCAGAAATGCACCAGTTCACTTTTTCAAAAATTTGGGATGCAAGCAACACCTCCAACCAAAACAGTACTTAAATCAATTCAAAGGGCAGTGCATAATGATTTAATCAAGTTAATGTGAGATCATTATAATATTCATTAGAATGAATGGAGAAAATATTTAGATCAAAACAAATAACTAAATAAAAAATGAGAAAAGCTCACAGAAACACAACAACAGTGGACAGACTGAGTCTGTGCTGCACTGCTCCAAGTTGCATATAAATGCTGCACATCACTTTGCGTTTTCATATTCAAGGCCTGCAGAGTGAAGTCTAAACAAGCTGCATTCATTCCGTGAGGGGTGGGAGCATGAGGAGGAGCATTTGGAGAATCCGACATTGAGTTTTTCTGGAAGAGGGGTGTGTCCTTCCCACTGCGTATGCGTTTATTTCAGTCTTTTACATCATCCTTTGCCTGTCTGTTATTACTCTTTGTTGTCTGCCAGCCAATCGCGGAGCTGGATTGCACAACAGTTTGGTTCATTCAGTTTGAAAAGTTAGATTGTCGTCTGTGCAGAATATAAAATCTAATGAAACGTACTTTTGGAAGCTTCAGATGCCTTTGACCCCCTCAACCAGCAACAGAGAGCTCGAACAGTTTGAGACCATCTCATGCAACAAAACTGGGACATTTCTCAGATGAACACATCATTTTTAAAGAGGTACCAAGGGGATCGTCCAGCTGTGCTCCTCGGGTATTTGTACCAAGAGCAGCTAGGACATAAACATGAGTTATTTAGTGCTTGAGCTTAACCAGACCATTTTTAAAAGAAAGCAAAAAAGTAAGCAGGTTGCACGGTGGCGTAGTGGTTAGCGCTGTTGCCTCACAGCAAGAAGGTACTGGTCTTAGAATCCTATCTGTGGGGCAATTGTATGTTCTCCCCATGTCCGCGTGGTTTTTCTCCGTGTTCCTCCCACATTCAAAAACATACAATTGAGGTCAATTGCTTCGTGAACTGTTATGAATGGTGATAGTTAGTCCATTAAGAAATAACTATAACCTACTCATGCTGGTCCATTCACAACTAAAGTGTTGCCCATACCGTCCTGAGCCACGGTTAGCGTTGCGTCTTTGTTTCATGCATCCATCCACCCACATGTAGCACATGAAGGATCTGCTGCACACACAGGAATGAACATATATTTATCTCTGCAATCACCTCCACCTCCGATATAAGACAAACTGTTACTGAGAGGGGAAACCCCCCCTGCCTTCATCCCTCCTCATCGCTCCCCTGCACCACCACCTGCTCCCCCCGCTTCCACCCACGCATTCCCCTCCTCCTCCGCTATTTCCTTTAGAGTGAGCCCCTCCAGGCAGCATTTCGAATGTGCTGGAGATGCCGATGACTCACCGGGTTCCTCTTTGATCACGACTAGGTGGCCGTCCTGTTCTCGCTTATTTTATGCGGCTTATTAAATGCGATGCCAAAAGCTGATAGGTGTGAAATAATGTTGAATGAGGTGTGTGTGTGTGTGTTACAAAGGCATAAAGACAAAAAAAAAAGGTTTTACTACCTCGGTGTTGTTTTGTGAATTCCACGGGGAACTAAGGCACGAACAGATGACTGTAAAAAAATGTGTCAGTCTGCCTTGGATGCACAGAATACAAGTAAAATGCAGAATTAATTGAAAACACAATGGTAATATGTTATCAGAATCTTCCGTTAGAAATGTAATGTCTGCATGTTGACATAGACGTGGTGGATAGTGTGGTTATTTGTTGTGCTTTTTACTGACACCTCAGTAAAAATACCTTTGCAGGTATACACAACTCAGAAAAAGAGAGAGAAATGCATGACTGAAAATTAAAAACAGTGAGAAGGTGAGAAAATGAGTCGGTGGGGCAGATGAAAAAAGGGCCGGAAAAGATCAATGTGCCAGAAGGACTCAGAGAAGAAAGTAAAGAGGAAAAACAGGCCAGGAGAAAACCCTGGAAAGCTGATTATGCAGCATCTCCTACCCACGTAGTCAGCCCACGCTCACTCTCTCCACCTCCTCCTCATGCTCCTCATCTTCTTCCTCTTCTCTTCATTCTGGATTCTGCCATATCCATTTGCGCCCTCCATTTCCCTTCACAGCTGCGTCATCCAGCGTCTCATGGTCCACCCCTGCCCTCTCCTCCACCCCTCCAGAGACGGAGCAATACTCTCCACTGCATAGCCTCATTAGTACATGCAGACTTAAGCTTTTGCAGCAGTTCTACAATTCATAATGGGTTGAAGGACAGAAACAATCCCACACGCACGCAGGCATTAATCCACAAACTGAACAATTCTGAATTTATTCATCAACAGGATAGTAAAAACCAAACCCAAAACCCAGTGCAGAATCTTGCAGCATCTAGTGGTTGGGTTGCAGATTGCAGCCAGTCTCAATTCACCTCATTTTTTTAAGTTATAATAAATACACACCTTCGAATAGCACATCCCGTTATCTCCTGCAGACTGGACCTTTAAATTACCATCTGAACACAACATACAGTAAATCTCATGCAAGTGTCCGATTGGCTTTTAATTTCGGAACACTATGTTTCGACCACAAGGACATGGCTGGAGGGTTAAATTCCTTCCATGTTGACATAGATACTTCTCTGAGTGGGATACATAGAAGAGCCGATGAAAATGAGGATCTAAAGTTGTTGAATTCCCATTCTGCTTGTCATCAGCTGACGAAAAAGGAAAAAGGAAAAGCCAACATGGATGACTGTGGCAACAATCAATATTTCTTTTGTGTGGCTTTATGGGTAGGATCAGCTCTTTGTCTCATTGTTTCAAATCAGACACGCTGTTTTTTTATTTATTTAAAATCTGTGCTACAATCAAGCATTACTTAAATGGATTTAGAAATAGAAGTCATGGTGGAGTGTGAAAGTGAGGCGGCTGAAAAAGAAGCTGCTCTGTCTGGTAGCATGGCAGCAGATATAACTGCCGTGTTGCTTGCCAGATGGCAGCAAAGCAAGCAGGCTGTTTAATGCAAGCGAATCATAATGCTGCGTTTGAACTGACTGATGTGCAAAATTAGCAGCTGTTTATTAGCAAATGTGACAAATTATCTTTATCCGTTCAGTTGCTGAAAAACCAGTTGTCCTGTGTGTGGGGGGGGGGAGTCACACAATTGCCTCCAAATTTGGATGCTTTTCTCTTTCTGATACTGGGGAGACACCTTTCTAACATTTCCCTCTTATTTGTAGCCTAAAATTGGGATTCTTTACTGGGATTCTCATGATATTGTGAATTTATTCTCATAATATTTTCTCAGATTGCACCAGATACTTGAGGTCTCTTTAAAGACACGTTGTCACTGGGTGTGGTGTAACAGCATCAACGGATCTCGGCTCTAACTACAAAAGCTGTTTTTTTGCACCAACATAGCGAGTCTTCATCGGAGCTGCGTGGCAACAAGGTGTTTGGTGATTCATTTCAAAAGCAGGGGCGAATCTCTGACGCTGGGAACGCAGCTGTAAATTAAATCTTAGTGTAAAAATAAAAACAGGAAACGACTTCCTAAAAAGGAAATTCTTTATTTTATTGCTCATTCACACAGAAATGACAAGTTTCACCACCCGCTTTGTTCACAGTGTGTTTCCCTGCTTCAGTTTACTGATTACCCTGACCCATGAATAATTAATCAGACCCAGAGCAGCTACATTCTGCTTGCCCTTATTACAAGCCTGCTCTAACACACACACACACACACGCACACACACTCACATTTTAATACATTGCGTTGACTTCAGTCCATGGTGGACACCTAAATTCACACCTTTCTCGAACCTTGACCAGGACCTCAGATATGGATTTCTTTTTAGAGCTCTTTTTGGCCCATCTTGGATTCCGGGGTCAGAACTATGAGTCCGAAGATCATCCAGTCCCACAGAATTCGTAGGAGTTGGAATAATTAAGCTATTTAGAGGTGCGGCACAGGTACAATGGGATTGAGCGGAAAAAAGGAACGAGGCAGAAACATACAGTTAGCTGTGCGTATGACTAAACTGGCTGCAGCAGCCTGACTCACCCTGTTGCTATGGCAACCTTAAGACACGCTCCGCTTTAATGTAGTGTTTTCAGTTGCCGGCGGCTGCCAGCTGACGGTTAGAAAACGTATTGGCCTCCGGAAAACACTGAGGAGAAAAGGAGGTTATGGAGTTCAGCGTATGAGCGCACAAATGGCAATGAAAGCCTCTGCAAGAAAAAGAGAAGGGCATTAACAAAAATATAATGGACAACCACCTCGCCCTCTCTCTCTCTCTCTCTCTCTCTCAGCACTGCAGTATAAAACCCAGCCGCTGCTTCATTTCAATTTCAGAACTGATGTGTGTGGGTGTTCAGCTCAAAAGCCCTCGGAAGGTAAAAGCCATGCTAGATGAAGAATGGCCTCGCTCTATGAAGCCTTAGAATGATTAGATTATTCTGCTTATATGTACGTTCTTCTTGTTACATACTACTCAAATCTTCCCTGAATATATTATCATCCATCATCAGTCATGCTCAAGTGACTGTAACATTTTCAAACGTTACTGTACAGTACTTTGTGTTCATGTGAACTTTACACTGTTCTTTCTAAACCATGGACTTAGGTGCCTATAAAAGAGATAAATATAACATACAATAGATAGATAGATAGATAGATAGATAGATAGATTTCAGGTTTTTGCTCCTTTGAGGCTGGCCTAGCGGGTCAGTGTGGCAGCAGGTGAGCAGAATAAGTTAAGTGATGTGAAGTCAACAGCTATTAGAGTTTCTAATGAGCACAGTGAGTATAACTCCCCATAGTGTTCTATGCGAAGCATGTGGAGTCAAATGGATTGCTCGCTTATGATTATGTTGTCATGGTTGCAAGAATAATTTTCCTGCAGTATCAAATTAATGAACAAACAATGGCTACTTATAAAAAAAAGATTCAAGTACATTTGACTCACGACTCCAAAAAGCTATTCAGGATCTGCCACAATGATTTAAGCAGGACAAGAGTGAAATTCATTTAAAATTCCATCCATCCATCCATCCATCCATCCACAGTGCAGAATTGTTTTGTTTAATTGAGTTTGATCGTTTGCATTGTCCCACTTGATGATGTAATAGAATACACTTGTGCTGATTAACTTAACTACCAATAGGGAAAGACCAACTCTGCCCTCCGACCAATCATAAAACTTCATCAACCATCTTATGTGTTTCAGGGAACTACGGATGAAGGGCTCACTTGATTTGTCCAACCAAAATTAAAACCCAGACATACCGATTCTTCTGTTACCTACTGCATGAATGAATGAATGAATGAATGAATGAATGAATGAATGACTCATTGACCTACAATAATCTCTGAGTAGTATTATTTTTAATTAAGCCTGCACAACTATTTTTTGTACAGTCTCTCAGTGTAAAATATATATATATATATGTGTCATTATTTTGGAATGGGAAGTGATCTAATTTCCCAGCACACACACACACATAGGACTCAGGTCTGACACATAACCTACAGTTAATTGGCAGCAGAAAATGAATCAGACCGAACACCTCGACACGTCCAACTGCTCTCAAGGTGGGACGAGCACAAAACACAGGAGAGAGAAGAATGATGGTCCTCGTGTTTAATTTAATCAGGTCCTGTGTGCACACAGTCACAGTTCCAGGCAGCTCATTAACAACCACTATGGAAAAATAAAGGTTGCAATTCAAAGACTAACACAATAAAACAAGACAGGCTAATAAATAAATGGACAATATTTCCCCTGTGACCTCCCAAAGACGGGCTTGACTTTAAGAGGAGTGATTCTAATACCATAGTGCAGACATGTAATAAAAGAAAGAGATTCTCTTTATCATCCGGCTGCCTGCTGCAGCAACCCGCTGACCGCCTGAGTGAGCGGCCTGATTATAAATGGCTCTGTAGAGGCCGTTACGCTACAGTCTTTATCAGCTTGTTTGACTCACCAGGAAGCCACAGAGATAAGAGTGGGAAGGTGAGAAAAGAGTTTCAGAAGAATGATAAAACCATTACTGATTACTGTATTGTAGGTCTTTGAATAAATAAGTCCAAGGTTGGAACAGACTTGTTACTTTTAGAGCAGAGCATCAGTGGAGGTATCCAAGCTAAACTCTAAACTCTAAACATGGCTACTTTTACAGTGTTTTTAAATCACATACGTATTCCAAGGTGTTTTTTTTTTTTTTTTTTTACAATTCTCAGCATTGCCACTGAAGCACCCTTGTTGCTTCTGGAGACACAGCTCCGGGCACTAGCAATGATTCCTTAAGCTTTCTTAATAAAATAAATAAATACATCTTTGTCATTTGTCAGACTCTGACTCCACCAATAGATCCCTCATTTGTTTTGTTTGTTTACCTATAGAGCCAATATTTGCTTTGCTCTTTTCGACTCAGTCCCTCAACCTACACCACACTGCCAACGAAAATGAAACCCTGGGCCAGTCATCTGGGCATTCTCCTCCCTCGATCGCTCAATGTTTATTACCTCGGCCATGGAGGACGCATTCACCCGCGCTCATTTGTCAGGAAACTTTATCAAGGGGGTGGTTATCGATTAGGCAGAAACTAATTTCATTCTGTTGCGGATCAGGATATAGATAGACATTTCCTTTATGATATATATCCTTCACACATTTTGTATAACAGTCGGTGATTTGTTCCTTTTATTCAGGTTACATAACCAAAAACAGCCACACATGTCCTTCCGATTGGCCGCTCATTGAATAGAGGACCTTACTGTGTTCACCTTTTGTTTCGTAACAGTTCACAATGAAAAAGTGACGCCAGCTGAGCCACAGGGGCATGAAGTAGGTAGTGATGACTCTGTGTGTGTGTGTGTGTGTGTGTGTGTGATGCGTGGGAGGTGCATGTGTATACTTCCATGTACTGTAGATACATAAGAAGTATTATTTTCTTTGGTGGTGTTGTCACGTGGTGGTCCATGCGCGTTTACGTAATCGTCATTATTCATTTCCAGATGCGATGAGTTTTTCCTGCGGCCCAACGCTCTTCTGCCCACTCCCATTCTCTGACATTAAAAAGCGCATCTTGCCTCACAAACTCCACCAGTGCAGTTACATAAAAAATCCAACAGGTAAATGAGTAATTATCAGTCACACTCAACAGGTTCAGCAATGCACAGTTTGTTTGTTAGTTTTGTTTACTAGTTTATGCTGTACCTAAGATTTAAAAGAATTATTTCCGTAATCAGATATAATAGTTATCTCTAACAGTCGTAAATGTAAGTGATTGAAACCTTTTATGCTTTTTATTCATCAAATTCCTAATCAAATGTAATATTGTAAACTTTCTCCTTCCTTTCTAATAGTGTCAGCATGTCAGAGCTTACAAATACAGTAAAAATGAACAAATACAACTTCAAACTTGTGAAAGTTGTGATCTGGTCACATTCTGGGCTCTTGTAGGGACTCCTTAAATTCAGGCTTAGCTCTCTCCACCTGAGACGTGACGAATGGAGACGGAACGGATCAATCATTCACGTCCTTCATGCACTCGTATAAAACCAGAGAAGCACTGTGCGTGTTAAGCCGTGTGCATGCATTCCCCTTTAATAAATGAGGTACGTGAATGCTGCTCAGATTTAAGCATGATGACTCAACTGTAAGTCGCTGCTAATGTTCATACTTACACTGAGCTGAGGTAATTAATTCTAACGACCTCTCTGCCCTTTTGCTTGTTTAAATATTTATCCAGCAGCTTGGCACCGTGACAAAACAGCTCCCGTAGAAGTCGGCGAGATTGATTTAATTCTCTGTAATAATTTCTTGCTGTTAATGAGCAGGAATAGGTTTGGTTAAGGAAGTCCATTAATCATCTTGTCGAATAATTACCCCCATATGACCCATATAAGATGTTGAAAACTGAAAAAGTAAAATCACATTGGTGATCAATAACGGTGGCGTCGCTCGGCGCTACTTGACGCGTGAACCTGTTTGTTGTCAGTGAATCAAAGTGACATGGTTACAGAAGGCGCTCCGTTCTGAAAGGCATCCTCGCAACTTTGTCATTAATCTGCTTCTGACAACTTTCAGCATTACAGATGCAGCAAATACGCTTCAGTCATATGTCGCCATGGCAACTGCTGCCAGGCCAAGCATCGTCTGGAATCAAGAGCCATTAAAGCGGCTGATTACTGAGCGGGACAGGCTGGGATGTTGGCAGAGATGGCTTGGATATGATTTTTAACAAACATCAACATTCACTTCAGTCACCTGCTGTTTATTTGAATTCAAATAATTCACTGACATCATGTAAGAGTTCATTGTCATATTCTTCCATGTGTGGACTCTGCCCTACTTTGCAGCACAGGATCTCTGCATGTGGTTGGAATGTAATTTACTTGGAGCTGACAATAAATCCATGTCAACAAAACATGCAAGGCAAACAAAGAGAATGGGGAGTTGCTCAAACAAATATTCCTGTCTTCAACACAATGCAGAGCACAAAGTCCCACCAGTGGATGGCCTGATTTGCTGTGTGTGGAGGCACTGGGTTGACGGCCATCATGGAAACCAGGAGAGGACTTCTGCTTTGGCCGGGGAGCTGCCGATGTCACTCCTTCTTTGGGCAGACGTTAATCGTTGTCTTTGAGGTGGTCAAACTCGAGCCGCTAATGACGAGCAGTCACTGAAACAGCCAATCAACGAACCGTCAGTCCAGCCATGTATGATGTGCATTGGTTCAACACTGACAGCGTAATGTGCTTCTGTGTAATATTTGCTTCAAAAATTCCACTATGAACCAAGTAACAAAATCAAATCTGACAGTCAAAGTAAGTTTGTCTGATTTACCGTAAACGCATCGCATCTAAAGATGAGCTAAAAGCATCGAGTTACTACTGAGATATATAATTATCAAGTAGCGATGATGAAAAATACAAGTATTGATACAAGTTGCACAAAAGAAGCGTTTTATCATTCCTTGATATCCATGTTACACAGAAACTAGAAGATACGGTGCCACCAACTCCACTCATCGCCAAAAGAAAAGCATATTATATATTTTAATATTAGAATATCACTGAGTAATAATGTGGCGAGCTTATTTCTGAAGTCAAGCGTGTTGGAATTCTAAATGTCAGTTCAGCCGGTAAATATTGGCACCAGCATCATTACACAATTGCCATTAGTCTCGATATTATAACTGTGTGTGTTGTTCTAGTTTTGTTGGGTCACGAACAGTTTTTAAAAACTGTTTTGCAAAAAAAATCTATTTCAAGTCTTGGTGAATGCAGGAGCATGAGGCCTCGATGGAGGAGGAGAGCACCCGGGATTAGTCCAGTCTACTGAGGCAGAGCGGAGACATTCTGAGCAGCACCAAGACAGACACAAGTGACAGCCACTCTGACACGGATGGAGACCCTGAGTCACGACCACGTCGGAGCGCCGCTTCGGTGGCAAAGTGAGTGGGAGTAAAGAGAGCGGGAAAGATAATGGAAGAGGTGGCATGGGAGGGGGGGGGGCAGGTGAGCCGACATCAACCTTCGACATGAATGAACCACTGGAGGGATTTCACATGGGCAAGGCTTAACACAGGAAGGAAGCAGGAAAGTGGGCGAGGTGGAGAAGTAGCAAAGTTGAAAGTAGACAGACAGAGGGGGGGGGGGGTTCTATCCGGCCTCGTCACTTTCCCTTCGATCAGTCCTGAATCAATCACAATCACAGTAAATTGGGTGAATTGATGATGCTGCTGCTTTCCACCAGTCTGGGGCACAGAGAGCAATTACCATTACTGAGCCCTGTTTAGCATTGTGACGTAGACAATTTGACTTCAGACGGGGCGGTGGGGGGGGCTGTAATGGGGTGGGGGGGTAATTCTGTCTTCACAACCTATTTCACATATGAAGTGCTTTCTTTCAAGCTCAGCACAAAAATATAGACTTCTATCAGAACCTTCTCTAAGCAAAAAGAACATCGATCGTGCCGTACATCAAAGCTACTAATAATGTAACCGAAGCGGAGGCATTTGAAATAAAATGAGAATATTTTTTTTTTATAAAACAAAGGCAGAGCTATCTGCAGGCGATGCAAGCAGAAGGCCATGTTGAATGTTAAAATGACATGAACTCTTTTGAACTTCTTTTTGGGGGGGGGGTTATAAAATACATTTTTCAGCTCCTCACTAAAATGCTTTGACACACTTTGGCACACACTTTTTGGACTGCAATGAAGTCCAGAAGGAAATAAAAATAACCCTTGTACTGATGTACAGTATTTTAAGGAGGCTACGGAACTGAACGAATTCTGTCTGAGAACAAGATGGGAGATTAAAAGATGAGGAAGGAGTGCCCTCATCTGGTGGTTTTCGGTTATTGCATTTGCAACCTTACTGCATGGACAGCAATGAGCAGGAGGCGTAATAATAAAATCACTAACTTGTTTCATTTCATGTGGTTCCATTACTATTTATACGACATTGGTTGGGAAAATACAAATTCAGGAACCTTAGTGTCAGTGGAAGCTGGAAAATTGTTTAGAAATGCCTGATATTAAACGGTATGATAAAGTTAGACTTCAGGATTATTTAATCTATGACAGATTGAGATGAAATTAAGGGCACAGAAGAGAGCGAAGACTATTTACAGGCATTAAAATAGAAAGAGATAGGAATGGCACAAAAAAACAGCACAAACCTTCAAGTTGGGATCGTTTTAGACTGAGCGTCTTTGTCTTCAGTAGTAATAGCTTCCAAAAACTGCCACGGCACAGAACAAGCTGTCCTACAAAGGTAAAACACAAGCCCATGAGAATTTCGTTTTCCCCCCACTCACATCTGATTGAAGGAAGCAAAGAAACCTACATTCATAAAAACATCTTCTGCATAGTTGTCTGTGTCAGCGTCCCAGAAACACCTTGATGACATTCTGAGAACAGAAGAAGGAAAAGAGCATCGCAAAGTTTGTAGATTCATGAAAAACAGACAATGCAATTGAAATCCAAACGTTCTTCATTTCACTGACTTTGATTGCAGAAATGGGAAAAGAAGATCTGAGTAAGTATTAGCTACTATAACTGCAAAGATTCAAATATTACTTTGAAAATGGTGTTTCTAATTTAGCAGAGAAAAAAAATCCTACAGCAATGAAATTCTATCTTAAAATACATCAAATAAATTCATTAAAGCTCATCACATAAAGGTTTCAGTATTTGGAACATTAACAATTATGTATTGTTTACCAAGAAAACCCCAAAGTAACTTACTTGACACCTTGTCCTCTTTGTTCTCCAAGCAACACCTGGACGACCAGCTTATATCGGTCAAAACCGGCATCTGTGGATGGAAAGAAAGTCGCTTTAAAACAACATGTCCTTTATTTCAGAGGGGATTTTAAGGTTCTTCTTCTCCTTCTTCTTCCTCTTTTGGCTTCTCCCGTCAAGGGTCGCCATAGCATTTCCACACAAAATTATATCTATAATATGATGTTTCCTCCCTCTCATCCCATTTACTTGCTACCTGTGCATTTTATTATATAATCTTTTTATTCCTTCTACTATTGTGTTTTAATGTATTTTCATCTTTACAAATTCATGCATCTGTTCTCGCCTTGTTTGCTCTTGATGTTGCATTTATGTAAAGTTGACTCTTTAACCCAAAGCTGTGGTGTTGTTGTTGTTTCTAACAGTACTTGCACATTCCCCACTAGCTGGGCTGCAGTAAGCGGCACCCACTCTTCACTTTGTCCTTGATGCTCTCCGCCAGTGTTCGGGACAGCGTGGGGACTTCCTCCGGGTCGTACTGCATCCCGGTCAGCCGCTCCCTCACGGTTTCACGGATACACTCCTTCACCACGGCTGGTTTAAACCTGAAAATATTTAGCAACGTGAGCGACACAGCAATACAGACGTCAGATACACTGTAAAATACATTTTACAGTATTGTTAGTTCAGTTAGTTCAGCACAATAAGACACTTACATGGAGGCTAACAAAATAAACATACCATTTGAGATAATCTGCTTGCTAAAGGCTAACTTCATTATAAATGCTAGACATGAAGATTAATCTCGATCACGACTCACTTCTGCTGGTGATTAGGTCTAATGACGTACGCATGTGTGCCCTCCATGATGTGTGTGTATTATTATAACTTTAGCTACAACAAAACAGACGACGTTAGCTTCGCAGGGTTAGCAGTTACCATAGCGACGTATTTTCCTAGTTTCCTGTTTCAAAATAAAGGTACGGAAACGACCTTTTTTTAAATAAAAAATAAAAACAATTTAATGTGAAGCAGGGTATACACCAGGCATGGGCAAACCCAGGCCCGGGGGCCATATGCGGCCCGTTGGTCTTTTTAATCCGGCCCGCCAAACTTGTCCAAATTATATCATTACATAAAATTGTATTATAATTAAACCTCATTCATTTGACCTTTTCTCTGTAATGCTACCTGTAAAAGGCCAAATCCTTTAATGCAATAGCTTTCATGTGTCATTTATATTAGCTCACGCAAGTACTCCATCCATCTGTTCTTGGTCCAGCCTTCCTGTCAAATTTTAGAACCGATTGTGGCCCGTGAGTCAAAAAGTTTGCCCACCCCTGGTATACACTATCGATCTGATATAATATTGTGCCTTTTAGATATGTTGATTTTGAAAATGTTTTGTAAAACAACTTTGTCAAGGTTCATCCCTTTTAGCTTCATTTAACATTAGTATCATTACTTATGTTGGATATGAATGGGAAATGTCTTCTTATCTTGAGTTACCCTTTTCTTTCTGGGCACTTGATATTACTTTTACATCAAATTTCACTTTTTCCTCCCCTATGTCTTTTGATATTGACAGTAAGTTGGTAACCAAAGAAGTAAAATGTTGAATTCAATTCCCTTCCATTTCCAACATCATTTCAAAGCTCCTCTGATTTCAGGATCTCTTAAAAGGCACCGAGATCAAAACATTTCTAATCTGTCTTCTTTTAATTGAGAAAAGGAGCAAAACAAATTCTTATTTTATTGGCAAAATATCTCTCCTTGTAAGAAAAACGAAATATATGATTATTTTTAGGCAATAAGTGTGAGGAAGGGAAGAGGGAAAGTACCTCCTCTGCGTCTGAACAGGGCGAGATTGCGCTTGACGCATTCGGATGATAGTATTGCGCAATGCTCCCTGCGTTCCCGCAACACAAGTAAATGTGAAACTTATTGGTTTCATTTCACCAAAAATCTATTTTGGGCGGGTGTATATAAAGTCTTCCAGGGGGAAGGCGAGGCATTCAGACTTGTTGGTGGACTGAGCAGATAGTCTGTGTCTCCTCAGCGGACGCCAGAGCGCAGACGGGATGGGATTATATAATTGGAGAGGCATTTTCCAGACGAAGGCAACGGATCTGGACCCAAAAGACTCCTGGAATCTTGAGTTTGATGACACTCTGGAGCCTGACTCCCCAAACCCGGGCTGGGCGCAGTACATAAAGAGCACAAGCGCAAGGTGGTTTGGTGTTTAGTGTAGTATGCAAATTAGGTTGATATAGAGGATACACAAAGTTTATCATGGCATGTTTGCGTGTTTGAGTTATTGTGTGTGATTTCACGGTAAACCATTTAGTTATATTTTTCTTATCTTGTATGTTTTATAATAAGGATCAGGTTAGTTATAGAAAATAAAGCGAGAAGAAAGCGGCTCGGTGGATTTAATGTTGCTCGGGTGAAAGGACCACAGCTTTTAGACTGACAGCAGCTGAATGGTATCAGTGTAAGTGCGTGCGCAAAACTAGAAAGTGCGCATAAAATATCAATGCCCCACAGGGTGTTTTGTAAAACACACTATTTCCATTCTTTTTTTTAATAGAAGCAGAGGCACAACAGCTTAATACAGTGTCAGTTGTTCAATTTGACATCTGTTGTCATCTAAAGTGGTCATGGATGTGACACACACGCACACACACACACACACACAGTTCATACCTCTGAGCATGATACACTGAAAACACAACCTTCAGAATGTTTCCTGCTCACCAGTAATTTTCTGTCAAAGCAAATCACTTTTTCCTCATGAGGCTGACTAAAACTATTTTGTCATCCAGGTTCAGGTGCAGCCAATGCCAAAGAAGTTTTCCTTCCAATCATGTGATCGTTCTATTCCACATGCGCCTGGCGAATGGGCAGGGAACCGTCAAGGTGAGGCGCTTCAAGCAGAACTGCAAGATTTGCAAAGCCGCCCCAATGGAAAGCCCCAGTGTCGACGATGACAACATCGGCATCCTCCTGGAGAATCTGGTGGAGAAGATCAGAGTTAAATGCTACCATGAACCGCCGAAGACTGGGGGCAGGCAGTTTGTGAACATACCTGTTCAAAATCCCCATGAGCCTTCTCACTGTGAAGGCTGCATTGCAGGCATCTGCAAAAGATAGACTAAACTAAAATGATTCACTTTACTTTGAGAGACACAACAGCCTTTTTATGACTTAATTTGTATTAGCTCAGATAAGCAGATTTTATTTCCTGTACATTTTGCAAAGTGTTCAAATGAATTTCAAATTCTGTAATATTTCTTATCAGAGCACTTAAAATTTTAATTAATCAGCATTAATCACTCCTTACAAACTACAATGTAATGAATTAATAAGAGGATACAACATGATGTATGTGTCATGGATTATGTATTTTCTGCTCTAAAATAAATTGGGCTGTCAATGACTGTGTTTTATTTATTTTTTATGGGTGTAGCATATTTGAATTTTCATTTCATTTCTCAAAAAGATCAAAAAAGCTCCTGGTTTTCAAAGCTGGAGGTTTTGTTTTCCGTACCATTGTAATAAACTGAGAAATAGATTATGACAACTTCACAAATAGTAAGCATAAGAAACGTTTGCTAGAAACATGGTTCAGGAAAAGTGAGCATATTATATTAGAGCTTGTCTGTTTTTTTACTTCAAACAACATCACAATAAAATGGAAAGAGGCTGGCGCCTATATGGCGTGCTTGGGGTGAAACCAGCGGACACCTGGTCCTCACAGGCCTCGATCTGTTCGTGTGTGTTCTGCCAGCAGGCGTGACAACCAAAGCCACTGTGGTCGGTCCTCACGGTCTGAAAGGCACACACTCTGGTTCAACACATTAACCGGGATTTATCTTTATTTGAATGAAATTAAAAGTGTCTGATTGGAGAGGTTTCATATTTCCCACCTCATTTGCCAGCGGTTTGTTTGCATCACGCATGGGTGGCAGAGGCAGTATGTGCAGCTTGGGCATGAACGCTGCGTCCAATCATTCAACAGGTAGATTCCCAGGTAAGTGGCAGCTGTACTGTAGTGTGTGTTTAAGTTTAGATCCTGCATTCTATTTAGAAAACTATCCTAGAACTGATTAAAAGTCAATGTTCTTCTGAAATAACAAGGATTATCCCTCTGTAGGCGTGTGATGCTGACGTCTGTACAAAGGATTGAACTGTTGACATCGTGACATCGAAGAATATGAGTACGAAGGTAACACGTCTAAACAGGCATTAGGAAGCGTGTCAAAAATTAAATTAATATATTTATCATAACTCATTAATTCCTTTCACAAATGATAACCCTAAAATAATGAATACCTCCACGTAAGTGATTTTGTAATGATTTTGTTGCTTATCCTAACAGTTAAATGTTGTTTTGTTGCAGTGTATCCCTCCGTCTACTCTGTTCATGTTCCTCATTCTTATACCAGGTAAACATTTTGGTAAGAACAATACTCAGAATATAGGCATGAAGTCTTAGATCCAAATGCTTTTACAAAATAAAAAAAAAACATCAGTCACAATAAAAGTACAAAAATAATGTATATGGCATTATACAGCACATTGTCTGCTAGAAGATTTTAATTACCTCGGCCAAGGCGGTTATGTTTGTTAGCAGGATTACGGAAAAACTGCTAGATGCATATTGATGAAAACAAATATGAAGATGGGTCTTGGCCTAACTTAGATCCCATTTTTTTCAGACGGATGCCCATCTGAAAAAAAAAAAAACATAAATCCAGATTTTGATTTTCCTATTTACTTATAATGGAGGCTTTTTTCTCATTTTGAAACCCGGCATCAGCTCTGTGTGACGCCATGAAGGTGGCGTGCTCGGAGCCGAACCAGCCTGCCCTGCTGAAGGCTCTGACGCCGGTCTTTAACCTCAGCGCCATACGGCCCGTTATGAACTCGGCAACCCGCACCAATGTCAGCACGTTCTTCACCTTGTATGGGATACTAGGAGTGGTAGGTCCAGCTTTCTGTACACACGGATGAAACAGAATTCCTTGATTCATTTTATTTTGCTGTGCTCAATTCTTAATAATAATAATAATAATACATTTTATTTGGAGGCGCCTTTCTCGGCACTCAAGGACACTGTACAACACATATCAAGAATAACATATCTAAAATAAGAATGCAACAAAATAAAAAAATAAAAAAATTCTTTAATAATTTGTGTTAGCAGCTCGTTACACAACACTGTCGTCCTTCGTGTGCCTTAAAGTAGCTTTTCTTGTCTTCCAGGATGAAAAGTCTCAACTCTTGCTAACTTACCTTTGGCTGAATAATGTAAATATGGCAATAATCATGTATTCAATAAATGTATTTACTCATCCTAGTGAGGATTATACTTTTGGCCTTATGGTGTGTCTGATCACACTCACACATTTTTATTTCATTAGTGGTGGATGAATGAGTTTGTCAGTTGGGACCCAATCCAGTGCGGCACCGACAAGATCTCCCTCCCCAGGGATAAATTCTGGGTGCCAGATATTGTGATTAATGAAATGTGAGTATTGTGAACATTAAGAAATAAATTATGCTACAGTTCAGAGCCACTGCTAATAATGTTGCCTCTCTGAGACATAAATGAGAAACGCCATTCTAATATTTTGCAGACATTCTTGTAAAGTCCTTTCCTCGGTTTTCCTGATTGTCTTCCAGTGTCGATGAAAACACAGCCCCACCTGTCCCATACATGTACCTGTCCAGCAACGGGCTGGTGCAAGATGCAAAGCCAGTCAGAGTTGTCAGCTCCTGCAACCTCGATATCTACACCTTCCCCTTCGATATACAGAACTGCAGTTTGACTTTTAACTCCTACACTCATTCAAGTAAGGATTTTCACCTCGCCGCACTTTTGACACGCTGATTTGGACAAAAGCAAATCAATGACGGGCTGTCCTTTTATCAGTGTTTCTGCTGCGATAACATAATGAGCAATTTCATGCTCGCAGCACGGATTTAATGTTGTCTTCTTTTTTGTTTCGCCTTATGGAATAATTGCTCAATTATCATCCCCTCAGCACGAGAAGTAAAGTTGTTCCTGGGAGTGTCTGTGGAAAACATAACAAAGAATTCCAAGATGTCGCTAACTACCATGGGGGAGTGGGAGCTGCTCGATATCACCGTCAACAAATTCACCATAGAACTCGATTGGGGGGAACATGTTGACGAGCTTGCATTTCACGTGGGTCAAATTGGAACGTAGCCGCGAAGCGGCAATTTTTTTTTATTTCAAAAGCAGGAAAAAGTGAAAGAACTTTTTCTATCTACAGATCCGAGTGAGGCGCCGCGCCACCTTGTATGTGGTTAATCTCCTGATTCCCAGCTGCTTCCTCGTCACAGTGGACCTCTTCAGCTTCCTGCTACCCCCCCAGACTGTGGACCGATCCTCTTTTAAGATGACCCTCATCCTGGGCTATTCGGTCTTCCTGCTTATCATGAACGACCTGCTGCCTGTAACTGGGAACACAATACCTCTCCTCAGTCAGTTGCATTCGGTCTCACCAAATTAGGGGAGGGGACTGACATCTGAAATGAATCTAGAATAAATTTTGCCTGCTCTGTTGGTCCTCAATTTTGATTTCTTGAACCACAGCCACGTATTTGGGGGAAATTATGTTGAGATTTTAATATAATTGCTTCTGCAGAATGACCTTTAGTTGTGCATCAGCCACTTAGTTCATTCATTTTCTTGACGGTGAGACAATCTGTAACCATCTCGTCTTCAGACGCCGAAGTTGCATGTTTTTGGTGGTGGGAGGAAGCCACGGAACCCGGAAAGCATGCACATAGACACTGAGTAGAGCATGCAAACTCCACACAGAAAGGACCCGGGTGGAATTGAACCAAGGGCCTTCTTGCTGTGAAGCAACGCTGCAACCGACTTGGCTGCCCTGCATCAGCTGCATAAAAATAACATAAGCTATAAAACGCTTTCTGATGGATGGTGGCCTCTCTTCTTCCTCACAGATGTGTTCTTCTCTCTCTGCCTGGGTTTGATGGTGGTCAGTCTACTCGAGACCATCTTCATTACCAATCTGTTGACCAGCTCTTGTGACGTCTCTCCTGTCCCTCGCTGGGCCCGAGTGGTCGTTCTGCAAATTCTGGGCAACATTGTTTGCCTGCCTCCGAAGACTAAAGAGCCAATGGGTTCAGGTAAACAGCTCATGACAGACATCGTATTCAGTAATGAGTAGTAAACATTAAATACATTTATGAACTTTCTGGACTGGAGGCCTCAGACGGTTTTATTTTGTTATAAAAACAGACTTGAAACTCAGCACTGTGGCACCGGAGCAAGTAGCCGATGCGAGGCCTCCAAAAGAGGCAGAGCCAGGAGAGGAGAGCGACGCTCATCAGGCGCTGAGGAACATGATCGGGGATCTCCGTGCCATCCGAATCCAGGTGGAGCAGCAGCTGGGTGGGAGCCGGAGCTCAGAGGAGTGGGTGCAGCTGGCTTTCATCATAGACCGCCTGCTGTTCGGCCTCTACATGCTTTTCATATCCGTCAGCTTCATCACCATCATGGTTATCTGGGTGAACTCACACAGGCAGTAGAGAAGTGATGCTGTTAACATATTAGAATATGGCTATATATTTAGAATATTTCTTCTGTTGGTGTTCATAGTTCCATATTGGCATTTGATATAAACTAGACTGGTGTTTTAGCCTTTGTGTTTGTAAACGTAGACAGCTGTATGAAAAAAATAAAATACTTTAAAAAATGTGCTTGACCGGTCGCTTTGACCCGCCGTTCTTTCTTGTGAGGAAAGAGCTGACGAGTGAGGAAGGCCCTCCCTTCCTTCTGTTGACAGCGATTAGGCCAGCGGTTGCCGAAGAATGTGTTGTGGTAATAACAGGATGTGTTATCTGCGGTCCTGCCTCTGTTTCTATATCTCCCCCCTCCCCTCCGAGAGGCAGGACCAATGTAACTAGGGTCCTCTGATTCTAATAAAAGGCGAGGGGCATGGCTGAGGAAACCCGGAGATGAGCAGAGAACTTTCCTAGGTAGATTGTAACCGGGATCTCCTCTGTCCAGCTCCCCTCGCGAGTATCAAATAAATTAGTCTCTGTCTGTTCTTTCCATATGTATATAGGTTCTGTGCATTAACTTTGAACCTATCACAGGGCCACTGCCCCCTCTGGCTAACATCCATCAACGCCCAACGTAGTTAGAACAGGTGCTCCTATCTCAAAAACAACAAAAACAATTACATAAGACCTTCACCATTTGTGTAATCACATACAGAAAACTACTAACATGGGTCTTAAATAAAACACTCGCAAGCACAGCAGTGGAGAATGGAACATACAACTCCCACAGGTGGAGGTGTTAACCAATAAAATGGCTGAGTGGTTACCACAGGTGTGCAACAACAGGTCTTCATCCCATCGCCACCTTATGCAGAATTACAGTTGTAACACTTCAGGATAACATGAATTTATGTTTTATAGATTCAGTGAGTTGCTTTAATCGCCTGTTCTGTGTTTCACTGACTGAGTGAATTCATAAACATTATTCCCGACTCAGCTGCCAGAGACTGCTGCTTTTGGGTCCACGTCATTTCCTGTGCTGAACACTCGGGGATTGCCAATGAAGTGACTTATCAAGTTTAAGTATTTTTTGTCTCAGACAAACATTTTATGCAACATTCAAAATAGGGAAGACTCATTGCATTTACAGTACGCAGGCCTCAACTGTTAACAAAAATCATCTATATGAATGCAAATTAAACCCAGTTTGTCTTCCACTTGTATGTTGCTATGGAGAAAATAATCTGCTAAATAACTAGATGTAAATGTAAAACACACACATGATCCAAAAAAGTAACACACACGTATCACATTTTACATGACATCATTGTTTCCTGCTGCGTCTTGGTGCCGTCGTCTTTTATGGAACTTGCAACACTTCTGATGGAAACAGATCATTTTTTATTCTTGATCTTAAAGATAGTGTTATGGTGCCTTATAGTGTAGACATCACCTGAGGTAGGAGATGGATATGGTCTGTACAAATACATTCATCATGTTAGTTTTGGAGTCTCTTTTCTTGTCAATCTGCATGTTTCACAGTCAATATTGAACTTTCATTTCAATCTGTAAATGCCAGTGGCTTGAATTTCATGCCTCGCTCTTCAGTCATGTCCTACTTTAGTCATGCCTAAATTAATACACCTCCCAAGACAATCGACATGACACCACGGCTCGAGAATCAACACAGAATTACACTTACAAATTACGTCACCTTAATATAGGCTAGTCAAGCAACACTTCATTTCTGCTCACGTACACATGAAAGTATCCCGGATACTGTAAAAACTCAAAAATAAAAGGTGATTAGCCAGCAAAGTTTTAATAAGTTCACCAAAATTACACTATGTGAGTTTAAACCAGTTTGGTAAATGTTCTCTGTAATTCCCTCCAACTTCAAACCTGTGAAGAATCAGGACTGCAGATTTATCCTTATAAGACACTTCCAACAACACATATAAGGTGCTGCTGGACAACGTTCACCGTACACAGCACGTACCAACAGCAAGAGTAGCAAAGTACACAACTCTGAAGCGACAGATTCTAAACCCCACAGGTAGAAGGGTTGAAAAATAAGATGCGTGACTGGTTACCGAAGGTGTGAAACAACAAGTCCTGTGTGTGTGCGTGTATTTGTGCTGGTAGGAGCAGTCTTTGTTTTAACACGTAGATCTGTGATTGTGGGCGACATTTTCTCTGTTAGAATCATCCAGGATGAGTCTTTCCCAGCAGAGCATCACGATCATCTCTTGGTTTCTCCTGACATCAGGTAGCGACAACCGACCTTTATTCTAACATTTACACTTTGCAGTTTTGCATGTGTCTGTTTTGAAGGTTTAGCTCTGACCTGAAGTTGTAATTGGCAACAATAATTATTACAGTGGTTTAAATAATGATATTTTTTCTTTATTTAAGTGCATTTGATTCGACCCTTTGAGGTCATTTGAGTTGCTAAGTGATGTTAACTTTAAATAGTTGTGTTTTTTTTTTTCATATAATTTGTATTTTCAGAATTTAATTTAAGTCTGCAATAATGTTCTTTACAGCACCTTTGGAGTTAACAAATATTTAATCGTGTTTTTTTATTTTTTGCCTCTCAACTATTAATTTGCAAACCTGCCGATGCAAAGTATAGAATTCAATCAAAAAAATTTTTTAATGTATTTCACAAAATCATTCTCTTGTCAGTGTCTCGGTGTTCCAGCACACTGTCCTGTGAAGGAGGGCACAGCGGGCCGACCTATGAGTCCATGCAGGCGGTGTTTGACGTGAAGCCCTTCAGGCCAGCGGTAAACCTCAGTAATCCGACCATAGCCAACATCTCCTTTACCCTGTACGCCGTTCTTGGTGTGGTACGTTCACTTTGAGATCTAAGAGAAATATCAAGAACGAAATCCAGACTTAAAAACTCTTAACAGCTTATATCCATTGGCAGACGTTATAGCTGACAGGAGGAATATCAGATTGAAGATTGTTTGCTGTACAGAAACTATACATTATGTTCTTGTGTAACATAAAGAACATTATGTTTTTTATAAAAAATATATATATATATATATATATATAGACAAGTCTAACCTGGTGGCAAAATAACTCAACTTCACAGGAGGTTCATTTTGTTTCAGAATGAGAAAACCCAGATACTCACTACGTTCTTGTGGCTGCGACTGGTATGTAGTCTGGAAAGACATAAAACAAGGAAGACAGAGGCAAATGCACATTACTGTGGAAAATGTCCTGTCTGTAAAATGGCAAATAAACTGATATATTGATGCAGAGTTTAACGTAATTCCTGATTTATTTTCAAGTATTGGTTCCATGAATTCCTGGTTTGGGATCCCAGTGAGTGCGATGGCGTGACCAAAATCTCTCTTCCTGTGAAGCAACTCTGGTCTCCAGACATCATCGTGTACGAGTTGTGAGTTCAAGTTGTATTCCTCTTCACTGGATGCCTGAGGCTGTGTTTTAATGCTGTTGCCATTTGAGTAGAAGGTTGGAGGTAATTCTCATTTAGGAGTCGGCACATGTTTGCAAATACAGCTTTTCCAACCCCCCCCCCCCCAGTGTAGACGATGATGTTTCCCAAGCGTGCCCTTACGTCTACGTGAACCACACGGGTCACATCCGATGGGACCGGATGCTGCGTCTTGTCTCGTCCTGCAACCTGAAGATCTTCAGTTTCCCTTTCGACGTGCAGAACTGCACGTTTACATTCGGCTCCTACATGCACACCAGTGAGGAATGGCTTCTGATCTTTGACAAGCGCGCACGCTCATGCCTCGTTCACTCGGGTTTAGTTTCGATTGTACTGAAGAACTCTTTTTCTCTCTCTCACAGTAAAGGATGTGAGAGTCAGCCCAGCTCTGACATTTCAGGAGATGTCTAAAAATTCAAAGCGATACCTGGAAGCCAGTGGAGAATGGGAACTGGTGGACATACTGGGGGAGACCTCCATCCTCCAGTTTGGAATTGACGAGTGGGACATCATCACCTTCTGGGTGAGAGGAAACACTGGATTCCCTCCTTTGACTTCTGAAAACGGGGCAATTAAGTGGAGCAATTATATTATTATGTTGCATTTATGTGGTCGATAGAAAAAATAATCAAAAGGGAGGCAATTCAGATTTATCTTCTCATCTCTTCTCTTGCTATTTCACTGTTTTAACACAGAAATAAGAACAAGTAAATACACGTTGATAGTATTTACAGTAAAGGTGGTGTTGTTGTTGACTAGGTGGTCATCAAGCGGCGTCCCGTGCTGTACGTGGTCAACCTGCTGATCCCCAGCTCCTTCCTGATGCTCATCGACATCTTGTCCTTCTACCTGCCCCCCCACAGCGTCGACCGCGCCTCCTTCAAGATGACCCTTATCTTGGGATACACCGTCTTCCTACTCATCATGAATGACTTGCTGCCCAGCACAGCAAATGGCACGCCCATCATAGGTTAGCGATGTGGAGTTGGCATACGAGCGCCGGGATAGTTCCACCAATGAAACTAGAAAAGCGCTCAGAGAGCGCAGACCTCCCCCCCCAAGCAGCTCATTTCCCCCCTAATTGGATTTACACCGTCCACATGGTGATCTGGATCATCACCAAAAGGTTCTAAATTGTTTTTGGTGTCTTTATACAACCAACCATGAAAAGTAAAAATTAATTCCTGAAAATGTCATCAAGATCCGTTTGTAACAGACAAAAAAACCAACGCCAGCGATTACATAACCCCAGCAGAGGCAACAAAGATCCCTCAGTGAGATTTCTGCTCTGTTAAACATAGTTGGAGGGACATTTTTGACCTGAATAAAACAAAGTAGATAATACATGTACAATTTTTCAATTAAAAATGTGTCACATGGAACCTAAATCATTTGCATCGCCTGCTCTGTTCATCCACCTGCTCTAGGTATATACTTCTCTGTGTGTCTGGCGCTCATGGTCATCAGCCTACTCGAGACAGTCATCATTACCAACGTCGTCCACCACAGCTCCATGAGGTATCAGAAGGTTCCAAACTGGGTGAGGGTGGTTGTCCTGAAACACATCGCCAATCTCATCTGCTACCGATGGCCCAAGGACCTTCAGCCCCCCTCTAGGCCAGAAAAGGATACGCCTGGCAGCCCGGATAGTCGTTCAGGGCCACGGAGCATCCAACTAGACTGCCAGACAAATGTCCAGCACCCATCCACCATTGCAGGTAACAGTTTCAGCCAATAACAAATACTACTTCTGATCCAGTAAATATGGTTATACAGATGCATGTTAAATGAATCTGTTGATGTTCTCCTAAACAGCATCTCTGCCCGAACTGCAGCAGATCTGTCAGTACCTGGGCGACCTTCGCTCCCACCTTGTCTCACTGCAGGAGGAAAGCAAGCTGCAGGACCAGTGGTGCCACGTGGGATATGTCCTCGACTTCCTGCTCTTTCGCATTTATCTGTTGCTCATCTCCTGTTATGCCCTGGTCATCATCTCCATGTGGTGCGTCTGGATCACCCAGACCTAGATAGACATGAGTTAAATGTGAACCAGGGCTGGGATTCATTTTTGTTACTATTCACCCAGATAATAATTGGCATTTTATTCTTGTTATTCTACCTGGATTGATCTCAGGAGATCAAGGAAACAGAAAGAGCCAAAGCAATTTATTTTGAAAATGGAAACCGCTTTGCCGTGTAGGATGTGATATATATGAAAAAAAAAACTTAAAAAAAAGTCACATCATAGTTGAATTTTGTGAAATTTCTTCAATAAATATTTTCTCCTCACTTTTGTTTATTGGCCTCAATGATGTCCTGACACAGTAATTCAAAGGGGGCGGATGGGAAAAGTCTAATTTTATTCCTCAGAAGACACTAATTAATGAGGAATTAAATATCATCAGTAAAAGCACATAGAAAAAGAAGAAAATATTTAGAACTGATAGAAAGTGTTTGGCTTATAAAGCTGAAGAATCTGAGAATAATGCACATCAGCACCAAAAGAAATGTTATAGTGAATCTATAACATCAGCAGCTGTTCTGTGACTGGTCGGACTGGAGAGACGACCCTTGGTGCACACATTTATATTTCCCGTCAAGGTGAAATGAAATAACTTTTCATTTAGTAGCAATTTTTATTCAATTGTATTTTTTTATTTTTTTTTAACAATTTGTTGACAGCGGTTTAATCAATCATTTTGTCATTTCTCCCAGGGGACGATTGAGTGCATAATGATGTTTGCACCCACAATCATATGATGGGTGGAGCTCTGCAAGGAATAAACCATAGGTTGCTCCGGAGGTGGTTCAACACTTCATTCATGTGATACTCCAGCAGAATATCTCCTGCTGATTGAGAACAGCGTAGTTCCTTTTATTTTGAGGCACGTTTATGTGATTCATTTTTGACTGAGACTGGAAATGATGGCAAAATCCGCAAAGCTCATCTTCATCTGTTTCATGCTGTGTCATGGTAAGGCTAGAAGACATTTCTTTTATGTGCAAAACAGCAAAATGCTAAATCTAAAATAAAGCATTCTTTATTAACCAGTCTTTTATTATTTTTAAGTAACACTTTAACATCTTTTTCTTCTTCCTAAAGTTTACCTCAGCTGTCACTAACTCATGTTTGTTCTCTTTTGTTGGCCAATATTAGGTTAGTTTTCTTGCTGAACGTGTTTATGCAGCAGCAAAAGAAAATTGCCAAAGTCAGTGGGACATTTCAGATACTGAAAATAAAGCCTTTAATAATAATAATAATAATAATGTTAGGTCAGAGATTCGAATCATCGCCTTGGGATAATCTATAGGTAGGCCACAGATGTTGAATCATGGATATGTATTTATTGATTCTATCTTTTCTATCTCTCCTTTTGAATCTAAGGTTTTACTGCAGCTATAAACTGCACCAGCCCGACACCTAAATCCTTGAACAATGAACTTGAGAGGACTTTATTTACTGAAAAAATGGTGCGTCCTGTAAGAACCTTTGAAGAAGTGCTTAACATAAGCGTCGGTATCACCGTGGTGGGAATTATAAATGTGGTGAGTTTGCACAAACATTTAATTCAGATGTAATCGGTATTATTGGCTCTAATCAACTGTAGAATTCGTCTCATCCATAGGATGAAAAAGCCCAAACCCTGACAACGGTCATCTGGCAGGTTCTGGTGAGTTCTAAGGCAGTAAGGGAACTCAACATTAGTGCCACCGCCACACCCAAAAAATACATGTGATGTATCACTTTATATATGTGAAACAGCATTTTCCAAGTTCTCTCTTGCATTATTCTATTAAATGCAGCAGTGGAAAATAGCTGGACTGAGTTGGGATGAGACGGAATGTGGAACAACAAGAGTCTCCATCCTTCGGGAAAACCTTTGGGTTCCTGATATCCACATTACAGAGTTGTAAGTTACAAATACAATATTATATTACAATTATGCGTGTATATATATATATATATATAAACCGTATTGTCTAAATTTGAGGAGCAAATTCAAAACTGAAAAGCACAATCCAAAATGAATTGCACATTTGGAAAGGAATGGCTGAAGAGAGGTAATGCTCTCTGAACTTTATGCTCCTAAAATATTAAGAGTATAAATCTTAATGGAATGTGTAATACAAATTGAAGCAATGCAAATTGTTGCATCAATTGAGTAATTTAATATTGGTTTTATTTTTATATGTATCGTTAAATTTGTATTGTTAATTGTGGATGATTTATGTACGAAGGACTTTCAACGGAAACAAGACCGCAAGGGCTTTTTTGAAATGCTCCTCTTAGACAGGATGTTTGACTTTATTTGTACTGTAATACATGCTAATGTGTGACTGTACTTGTACTCTAACATTCTATCTAATAAATATATTCATCATCATCATCAACAATGAAAAGATAGAAATGTTTGAGACTTAGACAAAAACCTTAGCGGATTTCACAATAAATAATACCTGTGTTGATTTTTTTATTATTTTCCAGCACGGAGGAGGATAAATCTCCCATAACTCCATACGTCTACATAAACAGCACGGGCTTCGTGTATGACGACAAACTCGTCCGAGTGGCCAGCTCCTGCAGATTAATCATCTACACGTTTCCCTTCGATGTCCAGAACTGCTCGTTGACATTTGAGACGTATTTACACGACAGTAAGCCTGACTTTTCTTCCTCTCTTTTTTTACAGTAAATTTGCATTCGTTTTTAACGCATGCAAACTCTTGTAATTACTAATTACCTTACATTACTGGAAATAAATACACTGTTAATAATTGTCAAATGTCAAAGAAACAACCATTGGCCTTTGACACGCTGCGGTTCCTGAGGAATTTATGGGAAATAATAAATGATTATTAAAAGTAATTGAAAACAATGTCGGAAAATTTTGGAGCTTTGACAGGCAATAAAAATGGTAACTTATATTATTGATCACCGGAGGTTGCCTAATGTGTGCAGCTCTGCACACGCTGTGAAGGTTGTGACACAAGTGCTGATTTTCACATTTGAGTTTCCACCCTTTCCTTTTACACCTTCCAAAAATCCTCAGATATTTGTAGCTGAGTTCAAAGAAAATTCCCGTAAATGATGGCACAGCAATCATATTTCATTTTTTCCAGGTCGTGCTACATTTCCCAGTACGTGTTCAAGGTTACAGAAATATTCTTTACCTTATTTACATTAGACATATTTTTTTTTTCTCTTGATAATTTGGCACAAACATCAATTTAAAACTTTTAAATGCTTCCAATATGTGTGTATAGATTTTAAGCAAAAAACGTAAATGTATACATCTGATAACGCTGAACTTTTCAACGTTTATTCAAGCGGTGGACGTGACGGTGACTCAGAGCACCACAGCTGAAGAAGTTCTGGAGGAGTCCTTGAATGAGATTCGCACTGAAGGGGAGTGGGAGCTGGTCGGTGTCGACATAGTTCCAACACTCCTGATACTGGATGACAGGAATTACTCTCAGGTTATATACTACGTAAGCATAAACATTATTCTGTTCTGTCATTTATTAATTTGATTGCAATATCTGAAAGCGCATACAAATGATATACGTATACTGTACTCTATTATTATTATTATTATTATTATTATATACTCTTCTGTTGTATGTAAAAGGGAAAACCATATATATGCAATTAAGTACATAACTGATTATTGTTACAAATTATTATCACTTAATGTATGTAATATAGATATTCCCATATAAGAAAGAAAAAATAATTTAATAACTAAACGCAGAAGATTAAAAAGTGAAATAAATTATAACTCAGAATGTGATGATTTTTATAAGTAAAATGTGAAAAAGCCTTACATGCCACTCTGAAGTAAGGCAGATCCTTGCCCTAATTGGAATCCAGAAAAAAAAGAATCCTAACAATAAACTGAAATATCTTAATGTGCCTCTAGAATCTAGATGTTGTAAATGCGGTTCTTCCTTAGCTCACGCTGAGACGCAGGCCAAACCTCTACGTGGTGAACCTCCTGATTCCCAGCTGCTTCCTCGTCACAGTGGACCTCTCCAGCTTCCTGCTGCCCCCCCACAGTGTCGACCGCTCCGCCTTCAAGATGACCCTCATCCTGGGCTACACCGTTTTCCTGCTCATCATGAACGACCTGCTGCCCGCCACCGGGGAAACAACACCTCTTATCAGTGATACAGCCCTTAACAATTCTGGACAGTTGTCTTACATTGTAATGTGCATATTTCTATGCACATTTATGCAAACGTATGTATTTAAATGTTCATCATTTAGTACGACAGAGACAAGACGAGCTGCTTATATTCATATATAGATGGAGGTGGAAAAACCGCAGACACAGCACAAAATAAAGTAACAACTTCTGCCCGTTTTTGCGACGCTTCTTGCAGATGCCTTCTTCTCGCTCAGTCTGGCTCTGATGGTGGCCAGCTTGCTGGAGACAGTGCTCATCACCAATATCTATTTCAACTCTGACCAGTACAGCGTGCCTCCTCACTGGCTCAGCGTCCTCATGTTGAAGTATTTAGCCGTGTTGGTTTGCATACCTCCAAAGATAAAGAACAACAAAGTCACCATCTTCCTCAATCAAGGTAGATGTGCATTACTTTGTTGTTATCATGACTCTAACATCATTCTAGGAACTCGTTTGGGAACGTTCTAACAGCACTGGTGTTTGGTAGCAATTAATGCTTCCCTAATTCACTGTTTTCCAACAGCAGTAAACAGGTTTTTGCATATGTCTGATCTAATTAGCGAGTATTATTTATTATTTTAGAATTAAAACAAGCCGTTTCTCTATCTTTGTGTGAACCAGCGATGAATACCATCTCCTCAAGAGATCTGCAGAACATGTCTCGAGGTGGAGATGAAGACGCAGATGCAGATGCAGATGCAGATGCAGATGCAGATGCAGAGAAACCCTCTCCGGAACGAGTCCTGGAAGAACTGAAGAATGTGAGACAAACTCTGACGGCCATCCGCCTCCAGCTGGACAAGCGCTTCCAGGGGACCAAACGCTCGCAGGAATGGCAGGAGATAGGGATGGTCATTGATCGCATTCTGTTCGGCGTGTACATTATTTTCATCTCAGTGAGCTTCATTATCATCATTTCCATCTGGACCTGGGAAAGTTCCTATTGAGCATGATGTACCTTCGTGTTGCTGGCTGTGAACATGCATACCGTACATATAAAGGCTCACAAGGATTTGCATCGGATAAGTAACTTTTACTAAATGTCTCGGCTTCTTTTGACTGTCTGGCAGCCGTGGTCAGAAGGCAACAAATGATTGATCTTTGCTTATCCACCAGGTGGGAATGTTGAGTTTGTTTTTATGGCCTTAACAGAGATAAAAATGTATATTTATTTCCCCTGTAAGATTATGCCAAATGACATATTACTCTATTTATATAATACTATTACATCAAGAGACAGGAAGACACCTTCCATCGATTCATCTTTAACCATTTGGGAATTTAAATGATTGTTTTTTCCAAATACATATATATTAAAAAAAAACATCCAAAGTCTATCAAGTGACAAGGGAAACGATTAATAAAAAGAAATCCGTCTGCACCAGGAGCAAAATGCGATAGAAGGATGGGTGGATGGATCATTTAAACACTCGTCAGTTGCAGGCCAGACAAAAAAAAAAAAACAAGAGCCATCATCAACAGTCTGGCCAGTCTTTTATTATCAACATAACTTCAGAACAAAGAAAAAATAATTAATGATCAGTAACATTTATGAAAACAGTGCACTTTAAACTGCTGCACGCATCTTCGTTGAAGACAAACACTCTGCTGAGCTGTGGAGGTGTTTCACTCGTCCTTTGGTTCAGGACATACGAGCGGGAGAGTTCAATAACCGTTTAAAAGCAGCTTCGGCTCATCTCAGAAGCACTCAGGGCTTGGCCACAAATTCCACATTGTTTTTTTGCTTCAGGTCATGTCATGAGACTCACCTGTTCACCTCACTGGGAAGGTGAAAGCCCAACCTGCTATGTACTCTAGAGACTCATCTATCAACATGATGTTTGAACCCCAGGCGATGCTTGTTTGATTCCACCGGTGGGTCACATGGTGGTCTCCTTTGTGAATAATAAACATTTTCTCACTCCAGTCTTTAATTTGTCGTCTACAGAGACACCGGTTAGATATTTGAGATGAAAGTCCAGTTGCAAAAAATAAGGGTCTCCAAAGAGGAACCCTTGACCGGTGGCTTAAATTGCAAGGGAGTGCCGAGGATAAGAAAAAAAGACAGCTATTCAATGTCTTTTTCACTCAGTCGAGTAGATGATTCAAGTGTTTTGATGATGACTTCGCAATGAGAATAGTGAGGTGTGACCGTGAGGATTACCCGTCCTGACAAAGGAAACTAACCCCCCCCAGCAGCAGCAGCAGAGGATCAGTGCCATCAAGTTTATACTATCATTCAAAACGCCGTAACATTAGACGACAGGTAAGTGCTGGTTAGGCTGGTGCAAACCACATGGATGCATGTACAGCAAGAAGACATGTGAACATACAAATTCATTTCAAGACACACACACACACTCTCTCACACGCACACACAAACAGTCAAAGCAGCACAAAAACTTACAGTTCCATTCAAGCGCTTGCAGCACCGACTCTCGAACGTCTTTCTGAAGTTCTTCTAGAAATTAGATTTTTCTTCATTATCGTAACTTCACTGCAGCAATAAGTTCAGTAGTTCCAGAGGCACATAAGCATGGCTAAAATATTTTAAAACAGTACACCAAGCCAAAAAAAAAAAATGTGTTTAAAACAAATCTCCTATATTTTCAAATCAAAGTAAAATGATGAAAGGAAAGGATTGCTCATGAAAACCAGTAAAGTCATAAAAATGTAATCAATCTGTATTTGCTATTTGATTTTTTTTTTGCAGACCTTCTTCAAAGTAGTCCACAAAAACTAGTCAAGCTTCGAGTCAAAATTATTTGTGAGTTGAAGTTGAATTAAACACTGCAACTGCAGGAAGACGTATCACACCTCAGTACAATAATCCAAGCAAAGACTTATGTTCTCATCTAAATAGCTGCAACATGGCTAATATCCCGTAAGGCAGAATTTAGTCGTTCACACGTTCTCATACAGAGAAATGATGAACATTAGGTGAAAATAAATGAAAATCATGCGCTACATCTCCAACAGGTTAACAAAATAGATCATTTTGAAACGTATTTCTATGGAAAGGGGAATCGGGGACTGAAACACTCGCATGCTTTGATACAGTCACAAGGTGGTGCCAATTTCAATTTTGCAATCGTTAAGTGCAAGGAAATGTAACACCGTTTCTGGGATTTACATGGAGAATGAAATATTTTCAAGTCCTTCAAAAATTCAGACTGCTAAATATCAGAGCCTGGGCAACTTTTCTGGAAAGGTCACACACCTTTCGCCAGTCTCAAGGTCATATGTGAAGTTACTGAGTAAAGTGCGTTTCTGAAAGGGGCTTGGATCTGAAAATGAGTCATGCTCCTACCTAAGAATTATGAAGCAAAATGAAGCCCTGATGTAGCAAAACCGGCACATTCGGCAGCTGAATGACATCAAATCATCTGTTTCCAGCCAGGTGAAGAGTCACGACAATCATGGTCTCACTGCGCGTCTTCCACGTCTACGTCCCGCCGCCCTCGTCTTCTTGTTCTTCCATGTTTTTGCGCGTCATCCTTTCCCGTCGCTCTGCCAGCCGGTGACATCGAGGACAGTGTTTATCGGCACGGAAGCAGCCGCGATGGTAACACGAGTGGCAATCTTTGAAGAAAAAAAACAAGACATGAAAAACACATGAAAGTCACATGTCATCTCAGCAGAGGGAAAACAACGTTCAAAGGCAGCAGATCTCCCATTTGCTAAACCAAACAATGCTACAGTGTTCACAAAGCCTAACCAGTCAAACCAGCTTTCTGCCAAAGAGTAACAGCCAATCACAATTAGGCCCTGAGGAAGGCAGGGTGAAAAGAGGAGTATAAAAGGCAAAGACGTTAAAGGCAGCAATGCAGAGGGAAGGAGGTGTGTGAGGCAGCAGCCGTCCTTTGAGACAAGCAGCCCAAGCCTGCTCAGACTCGCGCCATTATTCCAGGCGGTGGCACCCGAGTGCCTCGCAACCATTTCATGTCGTATGGAATCAGTTCCAGCATGTGATATTTTACTATGGTTAAAAAAACATAATGGAAAATAAAATGACAGGCAACTCAAATTCAAAAAATGGTGTTTATTTCATCCTCACATGAAGCTTAAATAGTAAAATGCAGACGTAAAAGCGACCAAGTTCATAAATTACAAATTCATTCGGACACATCAGTCACTTCGCATTTTAGACCATCTTCTGTCAACAAAAATAAAACACCCAATCGAAGACGAGGAATGCAAACTGTCCTCTACGCTGGGAGCAGAGCAAGGCCTCGCCAGCGGCTCAATGGGACCCGTGCACAAGAGGCTAGAAACGTCTCTGCTGAAACATGCAAGACCAAAGCAAGATGAAATGTAAAGGATTCCAAGCTGCAACCCGGCTCGGGTATCTGTTGTCCTCTCTGTGCCCAAGAGAAGAGCAAGAACCGAGCTCAGAGATAAGGCCAAGCAAAGGAAAGCGAGACGCTTCGGTGTCAGACGTCAAGTGGAAGGAAACCGAAAGAGAAAGGCTAAACCACGAAACAGCGTGCAGTCTCACAGGAAGGCGTTCGAACTAAACCCCATAAACAGGACTATAAACTGATCGGATCCGTCTGTAGCCCTCCCTCTGCATTGCTGCCTGTTTTTGTCCGCTCCCTCACCCGCTTCGCTTTGCTGACTCTCCTAGCTTTGCGAGTTTTACGGCCTCTCCAGGTAGTTCGGGTAACGATGCCTGGCTCTGCCTCCTCGGTATTCACCTCCGTTTTCCCGTCACTCTCCCCGCTACTATCCTCCTCCCCGCTGCTCCCACCTCTGGCCTGATGGGGTTTTATCAGCGCTGGAGGTTTACGTTCTTCCATGTTTTCTGAGTCAGGTTTTTCTGTTTCGGGTGTTTGGTCTTTGTCTGAAATGTCCTCAGCTCCACCTCCTTCCTCCAAAAACACTGCGTCTTCCTGCCTTTCTTCTGCTGTCCCCTCGTCCTCTGTCTCTCTTATGGAAAAGCCTTTGGTACGGCTCCCTAACCCCAACAACTTCAAAAGGCCTTTCCGCTCTTGTCCTACGTCCTCCAGACTTTCCATGCTGCTGCACGTTTCCTCGTCGCTGTCCAGCCTGTCTTCTTTGGAGAAGCTCTTCTTTAGCTTGTCCAAGTGAAGAGCTTTTAATAAATTAAGCTTTTCCCTTCTTGCGTGCCAGTCTCGCTTTTCCTTAATCATTGAAGTCTTTTCACTCTCGTTTCCCACGTGCCGATCATTTCCTCTTTCATCACTGTTCATCTCCTCCCTCACTGAATTTGCCTCTCTTGTAATATCCTGCTCTTCCTTATTCCACAGAAATGCTTTCAGAAAATGTCCTGGACTGGAAGCTCGTCTTTTCTGCGCTGTGTCACAATTTTCTCCTCTACTCTTCACCTTCACCTTCCCACCCGTACCCATCTCTATCTCCCCCTCCCCTCCCTCCCCCTCTATCCTGTCTTGCGAGAGAACCTTTGCCAGCCTACGAGGCTTGGAAATCTTCCACTCTCTCCAGGTAAGTGAAATTGAGGGACGTGGGGAGGGGGCTGTTGCGCCGCCCTGGCCTGCCACCAGCAGGGAAGGCTCACCTTCACAGCGCTGGCACTTGTTCAGCTGGAAGGGGAAGATGATGTCTTTTTCGTTGCCGCAGAATTCGCACACGAAGCCCTTCGCTTGGCACAGCTGGCGAGGATTCAAAGCACAAGGAACAGAAAGAAAAAAAAAAACAGATGCAGGATTGATTGCTTCCATTTCAACATTTCCTGATACTCTACAATAAGGATGAACTGTTGTTTTGTCACTGGGTAGACTCAAATGTCATCTCACCACACAGCCAGCTACATGGAAGGTACCAAGCTTCAGCAGCTCTTTCATCCGGGGAGCCAGATCGCCGCTACGCACGGCAGCGAGGTCATTGAGGGAGAAGAGGTGAAGGTCCTCGGTGAGATGGCCCGGCAGGCTATCAAACTGGTCCCGCACACTAAAACACACGTCACATTTTACTAAATGACTGCGCACCTAAAAAACATGTTCAAGGCGACGTCTTACTCTTTGGCGAACCGACAGGTCTTGAAGAGGTTTTTCATATGAAACAGCTGCATCCTCAAAACCTAAACAACAACAACAACATGGAGCAAATAAGGGGCCGTTCATGTAGCAAAGCTATTCAACCCATCTGCGTTTAATCAGATTAATAAATGCGTAAAACAAGATGGGGCTGATGCTCTTTTTGCTCACCCGGATGGTTTCCAGCGCCTTGACCTTCTTGTACAGGCCACTGTTTATGTCGATGACGTTGAACAGCGGATCTCCAGAGATCTTGCTAAGCAGATCGCGGGCGAAGTTGCTGATGTAGTATTTGCTGAAGTCCCACTTCCTCAGCACCCTGCTCGGGACCACCGCCTGGGCGTTTTCATGGCAGCACTGGCAGAAGTAACGGCCGATGTATTCACAGTAACGTAGTCGCTTGATGTAATCTGCAGGACGGGACAGAGCAGAAACAAATGGGGTCGAGGTAAGAAAAAGAGGTCACACACGAAAACCACAAGTTCTGATTCTTGCCGAGTCCGGCTGACCACGTTAGAAAAGGTTTTATAGTTTCACCTGGGAAATTACATTTAAACAAAAACAAGAAATGAAACTGTAATTTGAATATATTTATTGTTTTAACACAGAAATATGTTCACGTGTATGTTAAAATGCTTGGATGTTCAAGGACTGTTATTGCTGGGGTTTGCTGGACATACCTGGGTCAATGCGGGTACCACAGCCAGCGCAGCGGTAGTTCTGTTTAGCAACAAAAATCTTCCTCCTGATTGGGAATAAATAGAAAAAAAGAGTAAGAATAGCATCTGTCAAAAACATGAGTATATAAAAATGTACACTTTAACAGCGCTTTGTTGTGCGTTTCCTCAAGGACATAACATTGCAGAAAATAGACTCAAATGAACAATAAAATTAAAGCGATGAAGCCAGTTAAACAGCATTTAAAACTCAGTGCAGACTCACTTAGGGGTGGGGTGAATGTTGAATATGATCTGTGGTCGAGGCGGCGCCCACTCCAGGTTGCCTCTGACCCGAATTCTGAGCTTGTAGATGTCCGCGTGTTCGCCATCATCAGGAGAGATGGGCACGGAGTCGGGGATGGGCAGCAACTAGCAGAGATCAAAGAAGTTAAAAGTCAGTTTGGTGGCATGATCCATTATTTTAATTATAGTCATTATTGCATGTTGGGTGGAAAACCGCCCTGCAGCCCAGTACTCAATGCATGCACGATGTTGTACCTTCTGTGGAGCCTCGTGTTCTGGGACCAGCCAGTCGAGTTCTGAGGCTGCAGGAAGCTGCATGCCCTCAAACTGCCTGAGTAATCCCATGGCTACCGACTCAGCCGAGTTAGACTGGAGGAAGGACGGAGAGCTAGAGAAAGACACACAGAAAATATTTTTAAAAGCAACATTCTTTAAACATACATTTTCAACTCGTTCTCAGAGCGGACATTATTTTGCAATTTACTGCAACAGAATCAACCATTTATGATCATTCACGGTTGGAGGATGAAGAGAAGCAGAAGCGTTACTTACATGGACTCTGAGCTGAGGAAAGACCTGTTGCTGGAAGTCACACTGCGCTTAATGTCTGCATCTGTAAGGGGAAAAAACAAATAATAATATAGTTTGGATCATTTATGAAGCCTTTAAATTTTATGATTTGTATAGCTGGAAATTGCTGATGAACTTCAGCAGTTGGGAGGTGGATTTATTTCTGACCAGTTACTACAATAATAAAGATCTAAGGCAGAGGAATGAAATAAGAGAAATGCGATGATAATGATCTCAATTTAAAGATACCATCATAAACACAATTTCGACAGTAGTATGCAGGAAAGCCAGAGATTGTCAGACAAATTATTGCCGATATGTTTTGAACACTACAACATGAAAGCAGAGAATACAAACAGGAAAATTCAGCACAAGTTCTGTAATCGATTTTTGACAACATTCTTGTTTTAATAAAATAAAACTGCTGAGATTAAGAATCCTTTTGAGTTGCATAGAGGCAAAAGGTCATACGAAACTTTTCAAAGTCCCATAAGAAAGCTAGCCAGCTGCGCAGCTCAACAAAGGCCCTTCTGTTTGTTGTTGATGTGCAGAAATCATTTCTATTTGAATGACTGTAGAAGATATTTCATCAGAGTTAAACTACTCGGGTTGACCTCAATTAGCGTGAAAGGATCATCTGACCTGTCTGACAAATCTCTGGCTTCACATGCATGCCTTTCTGTTTGGCTTCTATAGATCTATTCTAATGACAAGACAGTTTTAATCAGCGGCACAGAGAACAAACAACATGAGGAAAGGGACGGTGACTGATGAGCGGTTATGTTGCATCCAGAGCAGCGATGTGTTCAGTGATTTTTTATTTAAAGTGAGGTTTAAGGATTTAGGTTCATTTTAAGGTATGCAATTAAGCTGAAATAATTTGGAATTTTTGAATTAATATGCATAGCAGAAAGGCACAGCCTTTTTTTTTTACCAATAACTCAACAGTACAAATGCCAAACCCCTTCTTCAAAGCCAAATTATAAAAAAAAAGAACAATGGGGATGAATGAATGAACGATCCATCGCTCAATCTCTGGAGATACAGAAACTTCTACGCTCTAATTTCTAACAGGTACGGGCTGACTTTTTTCTCTGGTACACCACCGAAACACAGTCAACCTCAGAACAAGCACAAACACAACAAGACAAGTGTCCAGATGAGCCGATTAAGGAGGGCTCGCCTCCAAACTGAGCAGCTGCAGTACAGGAGGGCCATTCAAGAACGCGATTGGTCCAAATGGGGTGGCAGTTTAGATACTGCAACAATAAAGGTCACAATTATCTACTTGGGTAAGGACTGGTTAATAAGTATGTAGAGTATCGGTAATACTGCTGGAGTCGTGAGCAAGAAGATACAATCCCAAGGAATAAAAAGTACGTGGATTTAAAAAGATAATATGTGGAAAATATATCTGATTAGCAAGTGAATTCAAAAAAATATCATAAAAATAAAAATTAATTTTGAGGTCCTAGTGCATCTCATCTTTCTGAGACTGTGTATATTAGAAGATCTGGGCACAATTAATTACAGCAATTAAAGAAAGACAAATCTCAGTTTGGAGGGGAGCCGTCCCGGTAAACTGGAGCCTCGTCCACCCATTCAGCCTGCAGATACCTGAGAAGAGGGAGGCGAGGGACAGGGAGAGACCGTTCTGAGACACCGCCAGCAGGGACTGTCCCTCACAGCCATCTGAGAGACAGAAACTAACACTCAGCACCACCATCACCTCAAGCACAGCATTTCAGAGAGCTGTTTGTCAGTGTTACAGGCAAAAACAACAACAGCAACACAATTGTCTGCTCGGATACGTGCACAGAATTCATGCAATCATACAGCCTCAAAGACGCAACAGAAACAGTGTAAAGCATCTATATTTCAAATCCCACAATCAATGGAAATTGTGTTAAAAATGGTTACGGCCCTTTGTTGTGTTTCTTCTTTTTTAAGCAACAGAGACTTTTTAAAAAATCGCTCACAATGAATAATAAATAAGATTTTCCCATATAAAATAACTGAAAACAATTTACTTGCCAGAAACAAACACCCTGCCAGACTACTTAAATATAAATGAACTGAAATGACGGTACGGTCCGTGTCATTTGTAGCCACAAACACTGCAAACAATCATCCTATGACTTTTGTACTCTGATCTCCATGTTTATGGACCATGCTAAAAAAATAAAATAAAAAAAGGCATGCCTGGTGAGCAGCATGAAGCGAGCGTGAGGTGATGAATTATGACCAAAGGAGCAAACTCATTCACGCAGAGAAAAACAATTAAATCTTTGAAGCATTTCTGCAGGTTTCTAATATAAAATCATCAATATATTTTCCATTGTAGACGGATACTTTTTAAACTTCATATTTTATCAAAAGCTAGAAGGTGAGACGGTTAACTCCATTCTATCTGTAGAGTGCTCTTATATGTGTCTTATACACCTTGATTGACATTCGTGAAATACTCCCTATGGTGCCCTTTCACCCCTTCCATCTTCCCCTCTACCTCGAAGTTCACATTCCTCCACCTCCTCCGCTGAGCCAGAGTCAGACAAGCCCTGGCAGGAGTCCTGAGAGCTCCTCCTGGAGCCTTCGCTGTCAGTGGAGTGGAAAACTAAAGAAGAGGAAGGGGGGCCGAGGTAAAAATTAGATGAGATGGGAAGAAAGGGAAGAAAGGGAAGAAAACAAATGACATTGTGATGCAGTGACATTAATCTCCCGGGGAGATGACCCAGATTATAAGAAATATTCTGAATATTCCAGGCTGCTCAGTGCTGGCCGTGCAGCTGGTTGATAGCTTCATCATCTTTCCATTCAACAGCTGATAATTCTCACTCTGCTGGGACGCCGTGCACGGCGGCACGCGGCTGCGCCGGATCTGTTGCCTCCGCAGCCGAATTTTCTGTTTGAGCTGCTGAATCTCGCAGTCACTGTCTCCCTCTTCCTCGCCCTCCTCTTCCTGACGCCGCAGGTTGTACTTCATCAGCTCGATGGCAGCAATGAGGGACTCTGAAATACTAAAGTGAGCGTTTTCCTACATAACAGAAGAAAAAGAGGAATAAATCAGAGCAGGAAACTACACTAAATGAACATGTCCGGGGAATCGGCGCAAAGTCCAGAATCAGTGAGGAATTCAAGTTAATCATGTCCTAACCTTCTCAAGGTCAGCACAGCTGCCAAAGTCCTGCTCTGAGAGGTAGCTGATGAGGCTCTGACCCTCCAACGGCTTCCTGAACATCCCATCTGGAACACCACTGTGCTGGGACCCATCTGAAGAAACCAAAACATATACATGACAGAACTCTAAAGAAGTATTTTAAAAGAAATAAAAACACAAATCACATTTTTTAATCTCAGCCATATGGATTCTGATGCAGTCAGAGAAGCTTATCAATAAAGAATTTATCTTTCTCAGACCTTCCTGCCCAGGTCCAGAGAGTCACAGTTACGGAGAAGCAAACATGTTTGCAACCTGACCGACTTCCTCATTTAAATAAATTTGCTCTGAACTTTCTCTGGCTGACGCCTTTCTAAACATCAACCAGTCCTCTGGTTTAAAAGGAAACATGAGCTACAACAAAACCAACACAGAAACTAATGTTTTTATTATTGGAAAAAGAAAACCAAAGGGCTCACAGGACTCCATGTAGAGGGAGCTGGGGGCGTTGGCATCACTGCGCTGAGGAGAGAAAGGGTTGTAGTCCTTCATGCAGCCGTCTCCCGCTGATTCTAAAAGACAAACAGTCCATGTTCAAAGAGTGATCTCATCACCACGACCACCAAAATAAAACAAGTGGAGTCTTTTTAAAACTGATGAAACATGCATTCCTGGTTCATACATAAAGCAAATTAAAGGCTGTTTGGATGCCATCATTGCCTCTGTTATATCGCATGCGGAACCTTGTCAGTGCAATGAGAGTGAAAATATTTAAGAGTGATACAGGAAGAGCTGCTTCACTTCGCTTCATTACAGTATTACACAAAGTTCTACATGATAGTATTGTATAAGGGCATCCCGAGCATGAATATTATGAAATGATCACACGTACGTAGTTTATACAGTAACTGTCTTTCATGATACAGACACTCGAAAATGTGTGCATGAAAAGAAAAAAAGGGATTCATGGCTTCACTTTGACACAAAAAAAGTTGCAACATGGCTATTAAACACCAGAAGACATTGAACGGAAGGACTTGATGAGAGGGAAGCAGAGTTCATCAACATGCAAGGGGGGGGAGTGAGGGGTCAAATGATGGAGTACAGTGGAGCTGCACTGCCAACCTGCTACAGGATCCTCTATTATTATGGTGATTTTTCGGTGGCCCCCTCCTTTGCACAAATAGTAAAAAGAGAGAGAAGAGATGGAGCAGAAGGAAAAAACGTTACCTCAAGCCCAGAAAGGGAAAAGTGAGCAAAAAGGAATAGATATAAACTGGAAACGCCTGGAAGTAAGAACCTCCTGACAGCGAGGGCGGGCGAGATTCATCGTATGAAGCTCCAAATAAACAACGCGATCCGTACATGTGAAGAACAAATTACATTATATTAATTAAAAAGTGACGTTTGCCAACTGAGTAAATATTCATTTTGATGAAACTGGTCCGTTTATGAAGCCATTAGAAACATTCCACAGCCATAAATTATTTTTGAGAGTCCAAACTTTCTTTATAAAGATTTTACGTCACGTCGACCTTTACAATTTGATAAACCATAAATACAAATACAGCCAACAGGATTGTCATGAATTGCCTCCAAATTTTACTTACCATTCCTGAGTTTCTGGTTGAGCCCCGTGTCAGAAAATGAGCGCATGTGACCTCGGGGCCCCCGGCCCGGACCCCTCTGAACCTCTGAGAAGGACAAACGTCTCGGTGGCGGTGGCACAGCTAGGGAATCCCGTCGCTTGGGCTGGTCCAGGGTCTCGCCTTTTTCGCTGCTGTGGGTGGAGCTTCTGGAGTCACAACGACTGCGTTGCCCCAGGTTACCGATTTCCAGGTACTCTGGTACTTCATATTCGCCATCACCAGAGTCTCCGGCCTCAGGTTGAGGCGAGGAAGGGGAGTGGGATTCTGTAAGGGCGATGCCCGGGATTGAGTTGGATCCAGGAGGGGGCGTCACAACCTTCTCGGACTCTCCATAGCTGGATGGCAACACCCAGGGTTGTCCCGAGTTGCTGCTCGAGGAGGTAGAATCTACAACACAAAAGGGTGAGGTGTATAATTCAAAAACAGTAACACGCATACAACAAAGGCATTTCAGAATAGGAAGCCTAAACCTTATTAAATGACATTACATAAAAGCATTTTACAAACAAATTCAGAAAATACACTTCTGCCCATCCTCACTTATGCTGTTCCCGTTTTGGGATTTGATTTCGGAAACAGAGTTGCGGCTTGTCGACACTGCTTCTCGTAGGAAGTGGTTGGAAGTGGCGAGTCGGCGATTTAGCAATTCTCCTCTAAGAGCTGAGTCGGCGTATCTCCAAGTCCCTCCAGCTCCCGGCAACAAGCACAGGCTCTGGCTCTTCAACAGGCCCAGAGACGGTTGGCCCTTCAGAGGGGACAGCTGGTAGGTGAGGAGGGAGACATGGACAATATAAGGATAAATCTCTCTGTTTCAAGAGAATCTCCAAATGGGAAGTTAAGACCATTGGGTACAAATACAAATGAATAAATAAAAACTCAAAAAAGACTGACAAATAGGGCATAATACACCATTATTTATGACCATGAAAGAATGAGATTTCAAAAATTATTATTATACACCTGGCAAATCTCTGTTGTCATAATTATAGTTGTAAAACAGTAAAAGACAATTTAAAAAAAACACAATTTACGCATTTAAAAGTTAATAAAATAAACAAACGTATTTTTTGTGAGCTAGAAATGCAGAGAGTCTCTACTGAAGCCCCGCAGGAGCATGAAGTCATTTCAGGAGACCTACCCCTACAGTGTCCACTTGAGCCAACAATTTGGGGTTATTCTGCTCCACCGCTTCCAGACACTGGAACATGGCTGTCACATGGGGCTCGCTCAGCAGAAAGGCATCATCTAAGGGGCAAACACAGTCAAAACAAAGCCAGGAAGGGAAATTAGATCATGAGAGGTCATCAATTAGTGAAAAATAAGTGAAGTCACAAGAAAATTAAAGAAAGGAAAGGAACTCATTCAGAGAGCCAGGTCAAACAGCGGGGAACAGGAAATCAATTTTAGCTTCTACTTCACACTTGTTCTACATTTGGCAGGCCCGGAATACAAAACTCACCATTATAGTATTTACGCGTGTGTGACAGATGCCGGAGCAGAGGTCGAAGTTGAGCCGACACCAGGTGAACCTGTAAGCTGTGGAGCAACCAGCGCTCAGCCTTGTGGCTCTCCCCAGCACGCTTCACCTCGTTGCTCAGCTCAGGCTCCAGGTGACTGAACTGAGGAATTAAAAAGAAAGTGAGCAACACTTTTGGGCAGACGCTGAGAAATGAGGTCAGAAAGAAAAGAAGCAGACGTCACTCAAACAGTTTCGATTAATTATTTCACAACCCCCTGTGCTTTACATAAAACTGGTGCAAACAAGAAGACTGAGAAACATATCTCCGCACATCAGGCCTGCCCCCACACGATCGGAGAGTGTTTGCGCTCTGCCGAAAGGGAGTATCCAGCCAAACAGGCCAGAACCTCCCCACCAGTAGCCCAGAGCAAGTTAGCATCGTTTATGGGGATGTGCAAACAAACTTGCCTTTTACAACAAATGTAAAACTTCTGAGCTGAATAAAAAAATTAAAAAAAACCCTGCATGTGGCTGGCAGTCACCATACCTGTTCAACGTGCGAGGCAAGGTGGGGGCTGATGTACCGAACGCACCACACGAATGGCCAATAGTCTCTCTGCTTGTAGTACACCTGCAATACGAAGAGCAGTTAGAATGGCACGGTGATAGCGATCAATAAAAATAAGCTAGCATGGAGTGAATTGTTTTCCTGTATTTCAGTCTTCTGATAAACCTGCTCCACCCATTCCTGAAAACATGCAAGCAAGCGAGAAACTCTTTGGTTGATTTTCAATTTGTTCTTTATGTTTGTTTTCAGTTTCGCAATATCTTTGACTGGAATCAGATTCACTTCACTTCAACGAAACAGACTTCCACTCCCCACAGCGAAACGTGAGGTCATATGAGCCGCATGGGCAACTTGAAAATATTCTTGAATGTTTTTTCTGATGGAATGGAATAACACCTCTATTTTAAAACAAGTTGTTTTCGTTGACTAATCATGCATTACTTCAGATTGGATCAAGAGTTTTTTTTTTTTTTAAATGGCTGAAATGCAAATCTGCCAGAGATGGCTGGTCTCACTCACACATTAAGAGCTGCTTAATTTGCAGATATGAACAAAATAGCAAATTATATTATCAGTCAGACGGCCTGATTGTCAGACCTGCTCATTCTTCAATCCATGGCTAAGGATGTTGGTCATGTCCTTGTGGAGACGCTGCAGGCCGCCGTAACGGGACCAGACATTAGGATTATTGGTGGACACAAGACCCTCCACTGTTATCTTCAGGCTGGAGAGAAGCTTCCAGTGTTCCTTCCTGTTAACAGGAAGCAGAGAGGCAGGGGAGAGAAGTTTAGGAATGAGGAAGGAGGCAAAGGAGTGCTATTGTAAGCAAATGTGTGGCTTAAATCAGTACTCAAATAACTAAAAGTACTTTTCCAGTCATTTAAAATCCAGCATTTTAGCTATGATAACCAGGGTTTCTGTGAAGTCAGTGACTGACTCAAAGTCAAGGCAATCATAAATCTATTTATAATATCATTTCTTCTTATTCTAAATAGAGATCAGGACTTGAACACCTGTTGGCAAAGCTCAAGCAGATGTTTGAGCGAGTGATGAGTAATCACTTTCCCAGTTCTTTCAAAACAACTTCATGTTTATATTGTGAGGCAGATATCTTATTTTACAAACTGAAAATAATGGCTGATATGGAGTCGGTTTTGATCCGATTCCAACCACTGGAAGCTGTAATTCCAGTACGCATGAGGTCAAACAATGTCGTTTGGATACAACAATAAACACCTGCGGAACAAAACGCCAAAATAAAACCAGAAACACTCACACACAGGGGACCGATTCACCCTTAAGACGCCAAACTGAACACTACTGAAGAGCAAATCCTCTGAGCGAAACAGAATTTGGTCGGTATTTCTGGGAATGCAATAACCTTTTCAATACGCAGCTCTACCATGAATAGGGCTGCGTATTGGGAGAGCACCAACACCAAGTACTGTACATTAAAAGGTCATCTGTTACCTTTTCAGTACAATATAATAGTTCAGCCCTAGTAGACAGATAAAAACAGAACTGAATGAAGATAATGTCTGGCTGGGGAAAAAGCAGTCAAGAATTGGACATTTAAGAGCACAAGTGGGGATTTTTTTTTTTTTTTCATGCACACAGAAGGGCAGCATCACGAGTTCAGCTACAAAGTTATGTAACTAAATCTGGTAGTGCCTTAAGACAAGAGCAAGGTTCACGGTCTATATAACGTGGAGGACAGGGCATTCCTGTTCCGTGCGTTTGCCCTCCTAAACAAGCCTCACGACTCCATTTGTTCTTACTATTTCACCTGCCAATGTTTAGGTGCAGAGGAACCAGAGAATCACTGTTGACAACCTGACAGCTAGCTTTAGCTGGTAACACAACCTAGCTTGGTGACTGCTAACTGTTATGTGTTGACCAATTAGTGCTCTCTCTGTTAGCCTATATGCACCACAGTTTCAACCCCCCCAATAATCAGTTGAGCATTTATATTTTAAAGGTTGATAACCCTTTCGCAGCAAATGTTTTGTTTGTTTGTTTGTTGCTAAGTTGTGAAACCTTGAAATGTCAAATTAGCCAAGACAAATGTAGCTGTTAGCCCAGCAACACTGTAACCATGAATCACTAGTGGGTGTCTTTCTTTAACAAGCAAGCAACCTGGTTGTCGGTGACGCATAAACTGCGTTTGCAGTTCAAATATTCAGCTCGGCTCAAATTGCCAGCCTAAACCTAAGCAGACTCACCTGAGCTCCTCCGCCTCTCCCTCCGCCGAGGTATCCATGTCATCTGGGCAGAATGGAGCACCTTGTGTGGCAGCAAGTTTTCGCCGCGGAGAAGGTGTTACTTCTTACTTGTTTAGCACAACGGAGTTCTGCCTGAATAGTAGAAAAGCTTGAAATAGTTACTAGGGCTTCGATTCTTCCCTGCCCTTCCCGTTCGAGCCAGGAATCAAAACAGACGAGGCCGCATGAGGAAGTGGGCGGCGGCCTGTGCCTTCTTCTCTGAGTTATAAGTGAAGTCAATGTCGCATTACTGCCACCTTTCGGACATAGTTAAGCACTGCACTCATATCAAACCACCATCGGCTACTCCTCAATCTGGGGCCCATGACCCACCTTCTTCCTGGATATTTTGCTAGTCTAAAATGGCTCAGGGTAGAAGACAGGGTTAAACAACTCACAATGGGATTGGCATTTAAAATAGTCAATGCATCTCTGCCCTTAGTCCCCTCAATCCCTGCATACCTGAATAAATACCTCCAAAGATTTAGTGACACCCCCAGCCACAACACTAGAGGGAGCTCAAACAACAACCTGATTACCCCCTCCTATAAGACAAACATGGGTAAATCATCTTTTTAAAATACAGCCACCCAAGGGTGGAACGGTTTGACTCCTGCCCTCAAAACATGCACCTCTTTGGCCTCCTTCAAAACGGCCCTAAAAATACACCTTTTAGGGGGACAGAAATGGAGATAGCCACCCCCTTTTTTGTCCACCTATGTTGTACATATTATGTGTCTTTTTAATTTGCATCTGTGGTGTAATTTATTTTTAATGTATTTTAAATTTATTGTTATTTTGCATCTGTGGTGTAATTTTTTTGTTGTTATTTTGCATCAATTGAGTAATTTAATATTAGTTTTATTTGTATTGTTAAATGTCGATGATTTATGTACTAAGGACTCTCAACGGAAACAAGACCGCAAGGGCTTTTTTGAAATGCTCCTCTTAGACAGGATGTTTGACTGTACTTGTACTGTAATACATGCTACTGTTTGACTGTACTTGTACTCTAACATTCTATCTAATGAATATATTCATCATCATCATCATGCGCAGAACTAACCTGTACGTGATGGAACAGGATTGCTATGACAGTAGCACTGCACAGATAATATGCAAGCTCCGAATGAAGTATATTAAGGACCAGTTAACGCGCCTTGTCTGCATCGTATAAGCAAGACATCACAGTATCTGTTTGCTATTTTAACAAAAGACTGGCACATATATTTCATATTAGTGCCCGAGAACTGCGTTAACTTGTGGAAAAAGGTTATAATATGTCTCCTTTACATTTCAGGAAATTGAGTTTCTCGAGTTTTGCAGCCCCTGCTGGAATAAATGGAAGTTGATTATTCCTTTCTATTGATTTGAAGCACTCGAATTTTGATTCCCTTCCATCAGTGGTCGTAGTTTTACCCTCATCGACAGCGGAACAAAAAAGCTTAGAGGATTTCCGAGTCGGAGGTTATCGTGGGGGACAACAACCGGAAGTCAACACATACCTTCTGTAGCGTTAGCGCTCTGCGCACGTGGAATCGGTGAAAGTCGGTATTTCGCTCCGTTAACAAAAAATGTCTTCATTTGAGTTTTTGGGAAATGTAGTTAAAAAGCGACTAACAGCTCCTGAAGAGGATATTTTTGGAAAGGTTGAAAAAACTGCCGCCAAGGACGAAGAGATATATCGTCAGCACGGACTGCTGGGTCGCAGCCTGAGGCCCGAATTGAAGTTACGCAGGATAGGTAAACAAAAAGTCATTAAATATTAATAAAATGGGAGATTTGACGGTCAATTTATCCATACTTTGTCGAACGGTAACTCTTTTCCTCGTGTGTATACGTATATATATTGTTTAAGGACTTTCAACGGAAACAAGACCGCAAGGGCTTTTTTGAAATGCTCCTCTTAGACAGGATGTTTGACTGTACTTGTACTGGAATACATGCTACTGTCTGACTGTACTTGTACTCTAACATTCAATATATGCATCATCATTATCATCTACGTCTGTCATCACAATAGCGTCACACTCCTCTTGTTCTCTGTCCCTCCAGATCGCCCACAGCGTCGTGTCTGTAAGGAGGAGGAGGAGGAGGTCCCTGCTGACCAGCAGCTCTGGAACCAGGAGGTGAAGTCCAGCATGAAGCAAGAGGACCCAGAGCTTCCTCACCTGAAAGAGGAACCGGAGGAACTCCTCACCAGTCAGGAGAGAGAGCAGCTTGTGCTGACGCAGGAGACTAATGTCGTCATGTTGACTCCAACTCATGAGAAAAATGACCAGAGTGAAGACCAGACTCTGTACATGAAAGATGAAGATGGTGCAGCAGAGACAGAGTCTGGTGTCAACATGCCGATTATAATCTCCGTGGTTGGAGCAGCAGACTTTGACCTGCTGATCTCTAACAGCTCTCACGTATCTGTCAGCCGTGATGAGGGAGGTGAAACGAGCAGAACAGATGTTGAGATTGAGCCCCAGTTTCAAACCCAGGGAAGAAATAACACAAGTAAGAAGCCATATGTTTGTACATTATGTAACAAGGGTTACACAAAACACACAAGCTTAAAAGTCCACATGAGGATCCACACTGGTGAGAAGCCCTATGAATGTAAAACATGTAGGAAACAATTCAGACAGAAAGGTCACTTTATTGATCACATGAGAATCCACACTGCTGAGAAGCCCTTTGACTGTAAAACATGTGGGAAACAATTCATACGAAAATCTGGTTTGAAAGTCCACATGAGAATCCACACTGGTGAGAAGCCCTATGAATGTAAAACATGTGGGAAACAATTCATACAAAAATCTGGTTTGAAAGTCCACATGAGAATCCACACTGGTGAGAAGCCCTTTGACTGTAAAACATGTGGGAAACAATTCATACAAAAATCTGGTTTGAAAGTCCACATGAGAATCCACACTGGTGAGAAGCCCTTTGACTGTAAAACATGTGGGAAACAATTCAGATGGAAAGGTCACTTTATTGGTCACATGAGAATCCACACAGGAGAGAAGCCCTTTGACTGTAAAACATGTGGGAAACAATTCATACAAAAATCTGATTTGAAAGTCCACATGAGAATCCACACTGGTGAGAAGCCCTTTGACTGTAAAACATGTGGGAAACAATTCAGATGGAAAGGTCACTTTATTGGTCACATGAGAATCCACACAGGAGAGAAGCCCTTTGACTGTAAAACATGTGGGAAACAATTCAGAGACAAAAGTAACTTTATTACTCACATGAGAATCCACACTGGTGAGAAGCCCTTTGACTGTAAAACATGTGGGAAACAATTCATACAAAAATCTGATTTGAAAGTCCACATGAGAATCCACACTGGTGAGAAGCCCTATGAATGTAAAACATGTGGGAAACAATTCAGATGGAAAGGTCACTTTATTGGTCACATGAGAATCCACACAGGAGAGAAGCCCTTTGACTGTAAAACATGTGGGAAACAATTCAGAGACAAAAGTAACTTTATTACTCACATGAGAATCCACACTGGTGAGAAGCCCTTTGACTGTAAAACATGTGGGAAACAATTCATACAAAAATCTGGTTTGAAAGTCCACATGAGAATCCACACTGGTGAGAAGCCCTTTGACTGTAAAACATGTGGGAAACAATTCAGATGGAAAGGTCACTTTATTGGTCACATGAGAATCCACACAGGAGAGAAGCCCTTTGACTGTAAAACATGTGGGAAACAATTCATACAAAAATCTGATTTGAAAGTCCACATGAGAATCCACACTGGTGAGAAGCCCTATGAATGTAAAACATGTGGGAAACAATTCAGATGGAAAGGTCACTTTATTGGTCACATGAGAATCCACACTGGTGAGAAGCCCTTTGACTGTAAAACATGTGGGAAACAATTCAGAGACAAAAGTAACTTTATTACTCACATGAGAATCCACACTGGTGAGAAGCCCTGTATTCAAAACGGTCAAATACAGTAAAAGTGCTCGGGTATTACTTTTATAATTGAAATATTTATTTTGCAGTACTGTACTTTATATTGTTAATATAGATTGCTACTTTATTAGAATTATGAGGGGGGATTTTCCACATTGTCTCTACTCAATAGATATGTGGGTGAATAGAAGTAGGATGTCTCCCCTCAAAATGAACCCAGGTATTGCATGTGTGCAACACATCTGTAGGACTGGGAGCAAGTCAGGACATGATCAGAATGAAGTTAGAGGAAATGTTTCTCATCAGTCATGGACTTCCAGTCAAATGTGACGCGTTCTCTCGCAATGATGATGACACCAGAACTCTGAATGAGCCGTTGTGACTCACTGACAACACGCAAGATAAGTAGGAAGTAAGTGAATAGGAATGTTATTGTGGTTCAATGAATCTCGTCGTTTTTTTCCCCAACCGTGTTCAATATTTCTAAAGTGGGTTAGACTGCCTGTGTTTGCAGATTTGTTTACTTTTTTAAGAATCATATGAACATTTTTTGTTGGTAACAGGAAGTGCACTGGTGAAATAAAAACAGAACATGGTCATTATCTTATTAAAACAGTAATTTATTTTTGACTGAAAACTAAAATTGTCTGAACAGCACATTATAAGGGCATCGTTAAGATATTTTCTCCAAGGCTCAGTGATTACTTTCACACAGTACACACTTGGCATGTACACAGCATCTCCTTCAAACAATAGACAGCAAAGAAAACCCACTAACTAGAGAAGACATAAGCCCATTCTCAACGAAGAATATAATTATTATTTTTTTTTACATTAAATCAAGGAGTCCATCCAGTGGACAGATGACTGATTGTACAATTACCAAGCATTTTGGTTTGGTTGTAAGCCACAGAGAAAGAAACCGGATCGCCTGATGACAGCAGACGGCGGCACAGGAGGCACGAAAGACGCGACACAGACAAGACATCCCATAATATGCTCATTATCGACAGAGTTCCAGCTTGTGTGAAATGTTCCGTTTTCATTGCTTCTTTTTTTTGCAGGTAATATTTGTTATTCTTTGTAAACAAAGTGTTGGTAGATTACAATCAAAATCTAAATGTTGCATTCATTAAATACATTAAAACCTGTAATGTGCATGTGAAATTTAACATTTATACAGAATCAGAAAGATGGCTCCTTTTCTGACTACTACTTTGTGCACAAGGCCACTCCCCCAATCCAACAGAAACATCTTGGCATTTATTTCTTCTTAACCCACCTCCGAACTTTCACAGATCCTTTCACATCAGCATTCATAGATGTGTCAACAGAAAATAAGAGTGCTAAAAATAAAAAGCATGAGGTAAGAAAGTGGTTTGTCTATAGATCATGCAGAACATGCAAAACAGACAAAAAAAATAGAGCGAGAATGAGAGGGTAGGAAAAAAGTACGTGTGCATTTAAAAATGGGGGGGAGAAAAATGACCTTACACAGCTTTGCATCTTTGGTTAGAAAGAAGGTCAAACGATTTTCACAGCTTTGCATCCCCCAACCCGATCCCCAATTAATTGTTATTTGTTTGTATTGACAAAATGTCTTTAAAAAAAAAAAAAAAGTAAATTAATCGTTTTCTTTTTCAAAACATCCCATCACATCTGAACAACAGAAATTCTCCGATACAAACTGTCCTTGGTCTTAATACTTTACACTTTACAAAATATACATTCAACCTGGATTTCACCTAACACACGCTCGGCTTTAGTGTTAGCACTATTTCATGAGAAGAAACGCTTCGACTGGACCATTATTGCCTACTTACTGAGATCTAATTGTTGCAAATTTAATACCTGACAGATTCTAAAATACCGAAAGACAGAGAGAGAGAGAGATTCTTTTCTTTTTAATGAGTATCTACTTGATATTGTTCATTTATAGTTTGAAAATAGCAGCCCTGAAATAAATAAACGCAAATACTAAAACTGAACTAATGAGAAAGAATGATTCATGTCAAAGTATTGTGGCTCTGAGGAAACGACACAAGCTTCTGTTGCAGCATATAACGAGTCGAGGCGACCGCTGGCGCCCCCCTCTGCACTGGAGGGCAAATCCTCTACCCCCCACCCACCCCCCCACCATTAATCTTTTAGCTTTCTTGCGGCCTACCACAGGGATAGAATAGACTTTTCAATGGGTGGCAGGTATCTTAATAACGCGAAGGCCTGATGGCAGCAACATGCACACACTGACGAATGGATCTCGGTGTAAACGAAGATGCCGCCGTTGTTGGTTTCTCCTCAAACGGAGCGCACTGAATGCCTCTCGCTTTATCAAGCTGTGGGAAGCGACCGTCTTTACCACTCCCGTGAGCGGGCGGGGTATGATAGAGTGTGTACTGGGAGGGGGGGGTGGGGGGGGTCACGCTGATGTTATGTTGGGCTGATGGGGCACACTCTGACTCCCCTCGTGGCGTACCAAGGGAGTGTCGTTATTGTGTGAGGCGAGGGAGCGGCGTTGCTGCTGCGGCGACGCGCTGCCGTTGCCCTGGTTGTTCTGACAGGACAGCTGGCCGAGCTGGTCCGAGTTCGCCAGCGACTTCAGCACGGCGTTCTCACGCTCCAGCGCCGAGTTCCTCTCGTACAGCTCCTTGATGTGTTCTTTCAACACCTCCACCTCCTCGCGGACAGCGTACATCAGGTGGCTCTTCACCAAGTCCTACGAGACAGATAGCTTTTAGCACCCAGAACAAAACAAGGCAGCTGATAAACCGTCACTAAGAAGAAACGTCAGAGTCAAGTCAGAGCCAGAAAAGGAATGCGTGCGTTCCGCTTTCTAAATTTGACGACAACTCACCATTGCCTGCTCAATCTTGTTATCGATGGCGACAACGCTGGCACCAGATGCACTGTGGAGAGAAAGAACCAGCGTTACCCACAAGACACTTCTCTCGTGTCGGCCACATGCGTTGGATTAAGAGCCGCTCTTTAGCAATGATTCTGGAGCAAAAGCTTAACTCGCCAAATAAATGTGTGAATTTAATTAGCAGTTTTCTTTCAAAAGCATGAGAAGACATACAAATGTGACACAGATCTCATTTCATTTGAGGCAGTAGAACAGAAAAAGTGCTTGAGATGAAGTATTATCAATAAAAACTGACGTTATCGGAAGCAATGAATCGTCACAGACATTAAATATAAAACTACGTTTGTAAATGGATTTTAAAGAGTTCAAATTAAGTATTTTGCATAGACAAATTGCTGAACATTTTCCGTGGCTCCAATGACAAGGTGCGCACAGGGTGTGGCTGACGTCACGGTCAGCGATCAATGTTCATAATCAGAAAAATCCCATGATTATTTTCCGTATACAAACACGTTCTGACGAAATGAGACTGCTTATCTAAGGATCTTATCTTGCAATCCCAAATCATTCCCAATAACGCAACAATTTCTTTTTCCACCTCTCCTCAATCCAAACAAGAAAGAGAAATAATGTCTCAAACTACGGACACAACAAAAACCCCGACCAACTTACTAAGTCACGCACACGATCCAGATCCATTTGACAGGACGGTGACAAGAAAGAACATCGTGAGCAGAGAACATAATTATGTGTCCAAACGGAACCAATGGAACACACGCGTGGAAAGACATCTGCACAAAGTGCCACCTGAATCCACCCGTCAGTGAGTTAGCCCGGAGGTGGGGGGTGGCGCCCCCCACCCCCCCCCCCCCCCCAAAATGGTCAGCTGGCGTCAAGAGAGCAAACTGACACCAACACGATGAATTCCTTGGCTTGAAACAATGAGACAGAGAGTTCAAGATATCCTCAGCCCACAATAACCTACAAGAACCGACACGTGCCACAGAGTACACAGGAAGAAAACACAGAGTACACAGGACAAAAACACAGAAATAAATTACAGAGTGCACAGGAAGAAAACACAGAGTACACAGGAAGAAAACACAGAGTACACAGGACAAAAACACAGAAATCAATTACAGAGTGCACAGGAAGAAAACACAGAGTACACAGAAATAAATCACTGAGTAAAAAGAAAGAACTCACCGAGTACATAGGAAGATCGCACAGAGTACACAGAAAGAAATCACAGAGTACACAGAAAGAACTCACTGAGTATGTGTTGGCAGGGATTACACGCATCCAGCGCACCCAAACAATTACGCGGGTCACACCAAACATCCATCTGAGCAGACGGGCTATAAACGAATTCACCTGCAGCAGCGCGTCCTGTAGGACGTCAGGCGCCCCGCGTAGGTCGGCGAGCTCCCCGGCGAGCACGGCAGACTGTAGCTCATCCCGAAGCTCATCCCGCAGCGCATGTTACTGTGTGGGCTCAAGTGTTGCTGCTGCGAAACTCCACTGAGTTCTAAACGCAGACGCTTCTCGATTGAGACGGAGCTGCACGCGTTTAAAAGCACGCTTGGTCACGTGGTAACAACCCACGGGGGCGGAGTCAGTATCTACCCCCCCAGTTTTTTTTTTTTTACTTCTTTAAAAGACTCTAAATCTTGTCATCTGCAACATACAGAGCTTTCAATAAAGTCAGCTTGTTTCATTACTGATCTGAACACAGAGCATTAAAAAAATGGGAACACCAGCAAGGTAAAAAATGACTTGCAGTCGACAAGAAGTGTCTCCACTCTGCTGTTCAACCATAAGGACAAGAGCAAAGCGAGAAAACATTCCTCCCTTTGAACGTTGCATTTTGACATCTGGGGTTAAAAATGAAGAAAAGACAACAAGCCGTGCTGAAGTTGGGCCAAAGTATCTTTCGGTCAGAGTCACAACTAATTTTTGTTTTGCCGGTGTCCAAGTTAAACGAGGAAGATTGAACATTTTATTCAAAGAGGAAGACGTGTGCTGGTTTATGTAAGGGTCGCTCGCTGTGTTAACCTGAACCAATGCCTTTCCCCGAAGACGACAGCAATGCACACACAGTCCCCCCCAAACAAGTCTCCAGGACCACAAGACACTACATTCCAGCTCGGGACACCTCCGGCCCCGAGGTGTCCCGAGGTGAGACATCTGTGTCCGAGTCACCATCACGCTGTTCCAGCACAGTCGAGTTCCTCGCTGAGCGCTGGTTATCAAAACAGTTTCATGGCAGCTAAAGAGAGCTTTGCTTTCAGATGCATGTTGACCTGCTTCACCAAGCTCTGCAGTCCCTATTAGAAAGATGCAGTTCACCCGCTGCACCAGACGAGGTCGCCATAGGCTCTGAGCATTCACGAGAAAATGCTCAGCGCGGCTTCAGGTTTAGTGATGTCACCAAGAACGCTATGATTTCACTGGGTAGGCTGGAATTAGTTTGATTCAAACTTAAATGCGGAATGAGCAACAGTCATCTCTGATCTTTCTCCGGTGTAAATTATCGTCTGTGGTTCTTATTTACAGAGGACAGTTTCGCTATTATCACCGGCTTGTAGTGCCGGGAAAAAAAAGCTATAAATAAGCATGGAAATGAAATGTTTTGTGAAAGACCCAGAGAACTGAAAGCGCCTTCTCCGTTTGGCTTCCTGACTTCTGAGAAAATAACTGTACGACACTTCGATTTAGAATCACCCAGTCTGAACAAGAGAGACTTGTGTTTTAGAAAGACTCCAAAGGAAACCGTGCGTAGTTTGCAGGGATAAAGATCGTAATAAAGTCCTCTGGAACCTCTCTCAGGATATTCTGTTCATTTAAATCTGACTGAATCAGTGATGAGTAGGGAAGGCGCCAGCTGACAAAGACCTTCCTTGGAAGCGGAACAACTCACACTCTCTCCTGTTATATAAAGCAGAAGCTTGAACACAAACACCTCGACCTTAATATGTCACGATGTGATGCACTCAAAGGAAGCAGCCTGTCCTCTCTGAGGTCAAGGACACCTATAACAGACTGTTTAGTCAAATGAAATGGATAACAGGGAGCAATGAGGGGAAAATCAAGGCAACGATAAAGTGAATTCTGGTCCCAGGGGATAATCATTGTTAATCCATTAGATTACAGAAAGCCTCGTTATTCCAGAAGCTACATAAACTCTAGTAGGGATGTTTGTGAATGGCCACTGTACCGCTCCTAGAACTTATGAAGGAATGATTGATGGACAAGCCAGCGTGTCACATGACCATCAAACTGCATAAGCAAACACAGCGGGGGGTTAATCTGGGTTACGGGTCTTCCAGCCTCAAATGTTAGAAAAAAGAGAAATAAAAAAATAGAAAGGTTTAAAAACAGGATCGTAGTCAAAAATGTCAACTGTCTGAAACGGAGAGTTCGAGGATGAAATGTGTAGCCAGCACAACGCTTTGGGAGCCTTTTAACAGCGCTTAATGTTGCCCTGATACAGGACCGCCTTTGAGATATTAGGTCTGTTAAGATGATGATCTCTGTTCATCAACTCTTCCCTGCACTCAAAAACAGCTGTCAAATTTGAGATCAGAGAGTTGCACAATGCCAAGTCCCATCACGTCCAACAAACTTTCTGCTGTTAGCAGAAGTTTGCCGGAGGACCTTCTGTACAGTAGCTGAATGACTCATTGAACACTGTGTACTTCACTTTTGCATGCCTCTCAAAGACCTAGGGACTGGGCGAAGTCAACACAGAACGTTTTTTTGTAAGCATGTGTGTACGCGCGTCTTTATCGATTGAATGGAAAGAAGAATTTCTTTGGGTCATCTCTTTCCTATTGGCACAGTAAAACTGCAGCTTACCCATGTTCAGGTTTCCTCCTCCCCCTTATATAATAACGAAATATTTGTTTCCGACTCAAACATCTGGTCTGGATCGAACGACTGGGACTGGCCGAGCGTGGGGCCACCGATCCAGGCGTCCGTCGTCGGAATACAAATATCTGCCTTTTCTTTGTTGTCCACGATCATAAAGTTGATCATTATGTACCGAGCGCAGTAAAAGGGCTGCTGCTGCTCTACACGGAGCCAATCTGAGCCCCACAATGATTCCATTCAAGCCGACCAACAAACAGCCTTCCTGGAATGTTCACAAATGCAGCGTGTAACTTGTAATTTAGTGAAGCCAAGCAAAACCTCTCGCTTGCCGCCGATGAAAGATGAGCTGTTCACAAGACCGATGTTTATAAATTGCACCAAAATGACCACCTCTCCTTCACCAAATAAGAGATGAATCGTTAAACCAAGTATTGAGTTGACTAACAGACCTCTAGTTTTTATTTGAAGGGTGCTGAACAGTCGAGGATATACACTATTGTGATTGTGATTGTGACCAGGCTATTCAGATTACTCACATTTGCAAGTCGATTTAAAGGCCAGGTTATAAATATAATTGGTCTCGGACGTTTCTTTACAGAAAATGTGCAGTTGACAGCAGATGAGAGGGAAGCTTGTTGACTAGTTTATTTATAATGAGAAGCATTATTCTTTATTAGAAGAACAAAAAAAGTTATTTAAATGCTAATATTGCTGTGCACTAAAATTCAGCAATAATCAACATGGCCGAGCAGCTTCCAATGTAAAGTCTGTGTTGTGCTGTAAAATGAACGCATACGTCTAACGAACAAACAGTTGAATATCATAAAGAAAAACTGATGTAAAAAGCGATGCTGATGCATTACATTAAGAAAGTAGCTGACTTGTAATTGAAGTAGATTTGATGCCAAAAAAAATAAACTTTCAAATAAACATCAGCTGGTTGTAATAAAGTCGTGTGATGTGCTGCTCAGCTGAGTTTTTATATTTTATTTTGACAAAGCAATCCTTTTCCCTTAAACTGTTTGCATGCACCCCCCCCCCTTAGCTTCCAACAAGTCTTACCTTGCAGAAGAGGAGGCTTAGAGACAAAGGAAGGTGTAATGTGGGTTCCCTCAATATTTGAATGAAGCGGCACTTTGTCACTGAGCCCCCCCCCCCCCCCCCCCCCGGGCAAACAAGCGCTGGATGGGGAACAAACAAATTTAAGCCCCTTTGCCAGCCCTAGCAAGACACACTCATCCAACAGGTTCCAATTTAACATCAACAGGTCAAATTAAACTGGCACCAATTTTCCTGCTTCCCTATTAAACCCCAAATAACATTGCATGTCCCTAAATCACCGAACAGCGACTTGTTTTCAAGGAGTTCTCTTATCGCGTTATCATTAACGACTTGACAAACCACCCACAGATTCAATATAAAAGGACTTGATTGACAAATGTGTTTTCAACTTCACTCAAGTTCAAGTTTTTTTTGCCACCGTTTGTTGGCAGCCGGTTTATTATCTGTGGCAGACAGTCGAGATTTAAAAGCCTCCATGGCAACAAGAGAGGACATAAAAGAAAGCTGCAACCAATTCAATCCACATAAACAAGGATTTATTTATTTATTGTTGTACATATTATGTGTCTTTTTAATTTATTATTGTGCATCTGTGGAGTAATTTATTTTTATTTGTATTGTTAAATGTCGATGATTTATGTACCAAGGACTTTCAACGGAAACAAGACCGCAAGGGCTTTTTTGAAATGCTCCTCTTAGACAGGATATTTGACTGTATTTGTACTGTAATACATGCTACTGTGTGACTGTACTTGTACTCTAACATACTATCTAATAAATATATTCATCATCATCATTCATTATTAGTTATTTGACAGATATTCAAAGTTTTAGAATAAATCTATAGATAATTTTGAAAAAAGGACAGGCAGCATAAATATATATATATATATATATATATATATATTAAAGCAATTAATTTATTCTTCAAAAATACCTGCTCCGCCTTGATAAAATTTGATGCCATTTACTCTTCTTACTTCACTCCAAAGGTAACATTTACTTGAGGCTTGCCCTATAAGAAGCAAGAGTGGCTTATAAAATTCTAAATTGGATGGTTTTACTATTCAACAGCTCCTGGAGGCCAGAAAAACAAAAGCGTGAGAAAAACCAGAAGCGCTAGGTTAAACATAAACTACTGCATTTGTAGCCGGTGAGTGATTTAAAACCAGGTTTCCATATCTGAGAGCGTGAGAGATTTATCTGCTACCACACCCAACCAACAGCAGCTCATTGAGATTCCTCATGCGCTGGTGAGGTATTTAGATACCGCAAGTTTAAAGGGCCCAGGCTCCGTATTTCAACACAGCAGCTGTAAGCTGGGTCAAAACGCCAGGCTTTAAGACGGGGCGAGCTTGTGTACACATTACAGCCGCATCAGCTGGAAAGAGAAACTGTGTAAACAGCCTTTCAAAATGTTCACATATATTATGAACAGCCTGACTGGTAAACCGCTCCTTACAAGTGCTGTCTTATAACCAGCGTTGACCAACATCCATTAGCAATACTCTTATTTTTCATGAAACAATTGTGCTAACTGAGCTTTCTGATCCCAACTTGCACCAAAAACAACTACAGGGAGCAATTCAGGGCTGTGAACCAGAGCGACACCATGTCTGCCTCTCATCCATTCCTGCCACACCACGGCAGATGAATACATCATTTGCGGCTGAGGTGTCCTTTTGACAATAAGTTGGATTCAGTGGTTTAAATACGGTTCCCGAAAGCTATTTTTCCAACTTTTCTCAGATGCCTTTTAATAGATGAAACCTAAAATGTCAATTCTATGAGGGTAACGAGGTTTTTCATGCGATTCTTGAATCACAATGAAGGGCTCGTGTTTTCATTTCTGATCCCATCAGTAGCCTGTGTCTATTTAACTTAACTTATCTAGATAGATTGAATTACCTCAAAGCTGAAATTGTATCAGGCCACAGAAAAACGCAGAATGGGTGGGTAACAAATATTATAAAAAATTGTATTTTCCTGTCTGTGTAGCATTTTAAACAAACAGACTCCTGAAAAATGTATGTCAAAATAATAACAAATGTATTATTATTGTTCAATACTGAACAAGAAATCTGTCCTCTCAGGATTGCTATTGCCAGTGATTTAGCTGCCCGGTGCTGGTTGCAGTCAGGTTGGGGGACACTGTGGAACAGACCCCATGGCAAAAAAAGGGACGTGACCCTGCGCACGGGCCAAGCCCGCTGTCACGCCTGAGTCAGACAAAGTTCAGCTGTGAGGCTAACCGCCACTGACAAGCTAACCCCACCCAGTCTCCTTTGAGAGGCTGCGGCATCAGGACAGAGAAAAAAGGGGTTTAAATCAGGTGCTTAAATGACTCAAACCGAAAGATTTGATACATGAAATCACAAGTTAGGCATTCAGGGATGTTCAACTCTGGTTTGAACACCAGCAAACATTCAAAGCCAGCAAAAGACGAGTGAAGATATGTCACACCGATATGAGCATTCTTCTACGCGGAGGGTGTTAATTTCTGCTCGGGTTACACATAATTGTTACCATGATTACCGGCGAGTGGGTATATTTCAGGATCTGGGGGGAGGGGGGGGGACATGTTCCGCTGGGTGGCAGCTGATGGAGTCCAGCCTCGAGCTACACACCCTATCTGCTCAATTTCACTTATCAGAGATCCGAGTTCATGGACTCAGACCTGTTAAATAAAGTGTAGAATTGTTTCGTGAAGCGTGACAACAGCAAAGTACATTCTGCCACACAGCCCCCCCCCCCCCCCCCTCGGGTCTGTTTCTGTCTCAGCATGTCAGCTGTTGTGAAACACCGGCCCCGTCACTCCACAGCGACTTTGTCGGAAAGCTGATGGAGCATGCCAGGCGACTGCATAGGTTAAATCTGAAAAGATCGTCCCTGTTATTATCTAGCATTACTGCAAACTGGTTACACGCAGCTGTACTTCCATAAACATTTCTCATCCACTAACGTGCTTTGATTTAGAGCCAAGGCTTTTCACAGTTGTTTCTGTGCCCTTTGCCTGGGAATCCCAATCTCTGTGCAGAGAAAATGCTAACAGAAAACAGCAGCCAACTCTTTTAACATATCACACACACCGGGTGCCCTGACCATCCCAAGGTAAACTCTCCAGCATCTATAACTCTCTTCAGTACAGGAAGTTGCCTTTGATGGGTCCGACAAAAAGGTAGTATTGCTCAACTTGTTGGACGGTTCTTTGAGTCTCGCCGTCACATGTATTTACTCTAGTAGATAAAAAAGCCAACGCACTACCCCTTCCTCTTTTCAGCTGTTTGTGCCTGCTGGGGTTCTCCGATTCACTGCAAAGGAAGCGGTTGCAGCATACTTTCCATTGATTGGAGTTTTTTTTGGCAGGCCTCAATCTGAGCCAGAGCTGGGAGTGGCATGAGGGCAGAACAGTGCCAGAGGTAGAATGCGATTCAGTGCAGTTACAGTTAGGTATTGTACTTAAAAGACCCGTGTGTAGCATTCAGTGGGATCCAATGGCAGAAGAGAGTATAATATTCACAAGCAGTGTAGAATAAACATTTCATATCTGCAGATGGCAATGCTATCTGCAAGGTTACACGGCCCATGTTTCTATGGAAGCCCAGAATGGACAAATCTAACAAGCTGAGATGAGGGCCTTTCGGAACTGATAAACAATAATTATATTGTACTAATATATATATATATATCCATTTACGGTACATGTATCATGTGGATGACCTCACTGGACGGGAAGGAAGAGACGCGAAGACAAATATAACCTGATTCAAGTGAAAAAGCAATGTACCATTCATTTCAGCAATACTGTTTAAAATGACTGAACGAAATGTTATCAACCAAGTCAACCCAGTTTGAATGATTTATGCTCATTTTCTTGCAAAAGCCTGGGGGGGGGGGGGGGCAGTAGAAAAGTTTGACTGAACTCAAAAGCAGACATCAAAGCAAAGCAGGAAGTGCTGGTTTGTCAAACCTGCACCTTTATATGACTTTATATGACAAAATGAAGAATTTGCATTCCCTGCAAGGGAATTTTTTAAAACTTCTTTGTGACAAAGAACATTTACAGAACAGAAATGGAGAAAGCGGTAGAAGCACGATGGGGAACTGAAAGGGTTACAAGATTAGAAGGTTAGACTGTATTTAGAACAGTTCTGACTTTGGTAATAGCGCTAAGAAATGATTTCCAGACAGACTGGGAACAACAATGAAGGAATGAAGGCAGTGATGGATAAATGAAAGACAAAAAAATAAAAGATCTTTGACCCTGGAAATGCCAAAGAGAGTGCCACGATGCCACGAGTGCCCCCTGAAAAAGCAAATCCTCAGAGAGCGAGGACATATGACTCAAACGCAGCTGCCCTCCATGCTTTCACACATTCTCATTACTCACTCTGCAGCCATCTCCAGCTTCGGGGGGGGGGGGGGCATGGAAACACTATTGCACCCCACCGCTGGGCCTTGATTCCCACTCTGCAAGACTGAATGTACCTCTTTATCTCTCTTCCTCAATTTTGTGTCAAAGTATCCAACTGGGTAAAACTTGGACGTACAATGAAACAGTAGATGGATGCTTCAATACATTTGTCGCTCTTCAGTAATTAAAACCCTTGAAGATTTAAATGTTGTCTGAAAAGCTAGAACTACGCAACGCTTGCCAATTTAGACCTGAATAATAAACTAAAATATACTTAACTCAAACTACCAGCTCAGATACCTGTTCGAGATTTTCTTAAGTGCATCCACTGCTCAGAGCTGTCAAGTTAAATGTATATATATTTAAAAAAAAAGTGGGAAACTTGAAATCTTTTCAAATCAAAAGCAATTAACTTGCACAAACTCAAAATTAGTTTTACTCTGCCTTCATGCAAAAAAAAAGAAAGATCGTCTTGAACTGCATTAAGTTCCAAGAGACAGTAATTACAACTCTGGGAAATGATTAGGCCTGTAAAAACATGAAGGTGGAGAAAAATGCACCCCTACTGGGAGAAAACAAATGAGTGCAAAATGACATAAAAATCACTTGTGCTCCAATATACAAATATATTCAGTCACCTTACTGAACACTTCCTTGCAATGGAATGTTTTAAAAAAGGAACACAGTCATGTTTTCACCAACATAATAATTAGTTAATGAGCGATGTGGGGGTGGGGGTGGTTTTCTGTAAGAATGGGCACTAATATTTGAATAACAACACATTAAATCATGACAAAATGAAAAAAGAATGTAATCCATACAGTAATCCTTTAAAAAAAACAGTAATTTACCATCAGAAGGTGGCAGTAGTACAACTACAGTCCCTTTGCAATCCCTACTAACAAAACCAGAAGAAGCCATTATTACTTATCAATACCTCCGGGTACAGATAAAACGAGCGCGATAATGTGCCAACAGCAGAAACGCTCTACAGTCATCAAAAAGTCTGGCGTGGAACGGAGAACCAACGAGCCTCGCACAACTACACACAATCACAACCATCCGAGAGTAAAGCACATAGCAGAAGTTCCATCAGCAGTAAAACAGACCGAGTAAGTTTACAGTGTTTACAGCTATTTCTGTTGCTACAATATATATATAATCATTTCTATCTTGCCATAAGTTAACTGCGAGATGGATTCCTTACATTACCGTCTCCTAACGCCGAGACACTGCAAAGAAAGCACAATGAGCCATTCACCGGAGAAAATGTTCCAAATGTTTTGCAATGTTGTTCTTACTGAGTGCAGGGCAGGTCAGTTTGTAATAGCCCCCAAAAAAACGAGAGCCAGAGGCACAGAGCAGCCACACGAGGGATAGAAAGACTGGAGACAGATCCAGTGGTCCAGTTCAAAAGCAGAACTGGTGCAGGCCTGTCTGCTCAGGCTGCAGGCCACGACATCCCACAATCACAGTCATTCAGGACTCATGGAATGTGTCCCTTGGAAGTTCAGGCAGGTCAGCTATCTGTGGAAAATAAGCTTCGCCGAGACTACACACACACACACACACACACACACACACACACTCACACACACACCACCTCGTCCTCAGACGCCTCTCCTTTTGTGTTAAAACTCTCAATGTTCCATGAAGTTAAACAAAGGAAGGTAAAGATAAATGATTTTTGTGATGCACTCTAACACAAAACTCAAAATCAATGTACCTCTGGAGGAAAGGACAAAACTTAAACTGCGTCCTGTTATACTGGAGTGTGTTCCTTGAAGTATGTCATTTTAATCCACTGTTTTACAAGACCATTACGATTTAACAAGGCATTTTTATGACAACAAAGTTAGTTTAAAGGATTCCAATGAGTGTCAACTTGCCTTACTGTCCCACATTCACATTTTTAAAAAATGCTTTTAAATTTTGAGGTTAACCAAAATTCCTCACATGCGTATGCAGCAAGGAAAATTCATATTTTAACTATTGGATTTGTGACATGGCACAAAACAATTCCTCCATTTCCATTATTGTTACATGCATGGGACATTTTATTAAGAATTTGACTCGGCATTTTTTTATAGTAACATGCCAGCTTTTGGAAGCAACGCCTTGTATGAGGCCTTGCACGGTTATTACATTTCATTCACAGCATTGTAAATACATACCGGTGGTTTTGGCCTCTGTACCCGTCTGTCCCCTTTTTGCGTTGACTAAGATCCGGCTGTAATCATCCGTCCTGCCCTATTTCACAATGGCTTTTTAAAGGCAGCCATAGTGCTGCTGATTCATGTGAGGTACGTCATCTCTGACACAAAGTACATTTGCAATATTTTGTGTGTGTGTGTGTGTGTGTGTGTGTGTGTGTCATCCCCACCACTCTCACACATCCTGTCCTGTCTACTGGAAGCATCGCCATGACTACACAGCCAGCCACCAATGCCAGTGATCAGTCTCTCTAAATCGCACATGCACAAACACGCATTTTACCAGGCAACAAGCACCGGCTGTTCCTTTGATGCTATCAGGGACAACGCACAAAGCTTCTGCCTTCCGCACATTATCAGTTCATATGTGATGCTGCTTGGGAAAACATCTTAGTAATGAAATGTAGGCAAATTATTAGCTTCTGGACTATGAACACAAAAAAAGACAAAAGAGAAATCAAATCTGACCTGCCTCTTTAAGTACACACACACACACACATGCGCGCGCATACACACACACCCCTCGTCTGACTGTACCATTGATATTAACCACCTAAAAACAAACAGAATGCTGTTTAACACCGAGGACAGCATGAAAACAGGACAGAATATGTCTGTGTTTGTGGACTTTAGTGCTTATCTGGGTCATTATTCGATAAAAACATCAGTCCAACGCTTGATCGCTCGGTAGGAAAGACAAAGATTGTAAATAGTTCCTCTTCAGCTGTGCTGAGGGCCATCCAACAATCCCTAAAAATAGCTTGTGTCTACATTAGAGAAGTACAATAGGTATGAGAAGGGAAGGTACTTTCTGGCTTTAAAGCCGTGAGGCTGGATACACTGTGTGGGTCCAGAATGCACAGTAATCCAGGAATAAGTTTCTCTAAGGCAGACAGTAGAGCACAAATGGTCAGCCTATGTTTGGGCAGTAATTCCCTTCTTAGCTACAGAATAAAGCTACTGTAATTACTGCGTTGTAATTTATTCACGTGCTTGGTAACGCTCCCTAAACCCAAACAGCATGTTAGGCTGAATAGAAAGGTGTCGAGAGGCAAACGCCATCCAATGTTTTGAGGGTGGCCTGTTCATGAAAAACACATTACATATCTCCTGACTGCCTGTTACGTTCATCAGTATTTCCTCCAAAATACACACACAAATAAAACTAAAAACTAAATGTTATATGGCATCTAATTTTTGCATTGATGAAAGGAATGGCATCCTCCACAAATTGGGCTCGATGGAACCATAGGAAGATGAATATCTACATATCTAACACCTGAGCTTTTTACTCCCTAAACTGAGTCAGACTGAGTCACATTTGTATGAATACTATTGCATCGCTGATAAGAAAAAAATGAGCAGGAAAAAGTATTCAACAAAATTAATAGAATACACGTTATAGTACAAACTCTTACTTGTCCTCATCCACATTCATGGAAATGTGGATGCCGAACAGGCTGTTGACGGCGGGACTGGGTAGGTCGAGCCCCTCGCCGATGGAAGGCTTCACCCCATCTTTCACCGGCAGCACGCAGGCACCGGGCTGAGGTAGGGCATCGGACTTCCACTTATCTTCCGCTCGGTGACTGAAGGCAAACGGCAGACCGGTTGCGGTTCCTCCGCGGGCTCCCTGGGCTTGGGAAAGTCCTCCGGCCAGAAGAGTGTTGCCGATACCGGGCACTACGGCGGGTGCATTGTGACCACTGCTGTGGGAGGTGACGGTGCTGATGGAAGGAGGAACAGCAATGCCGAATCCTCCTGAAGGCTGCGTGTGGCTGACACGTTGATGCCGGACACTTTCTGGAAGAATGGCCGCCGCTGTCGATGCATTGCCCATTTGAAGCAGGACGCCCTGCGCCGCGCCCGCCTCTCCACCCGGCGACTCGGCTCCCGGAGCAGCACTGCTGATTGGAGGTGAGGGCACCCGGCTGGTTGGAAGCCCCGCAGGGGCCGTTGACATGGAGGGGTTCTGAGCGCTCGAGCCAAAGTGCTGCTGTCGATAGTCCTGCTGGGAAGCGGGGGGGCCACCGAGCGCGGAATAGCCCAACCGCTGGGACGTGAAAGAAGACATTACGGGAGACTTCTGAACGGCACCTTGGTGCGTGCCATTGATGCCGTTCGAGGGGAAGGTCTGTGGAGCAGCAGCCTGTCGTTGTTGCTGCTCTGATGCTGTAGTTGTATACCCTGTGGGCTGGAAGGCACTTGTCCCACTCCCCGTCTGGGGAGCCAAGCTGTAGCCTTGGTGCAGAGACTCTAAAGGGTGCGGGTGAGCTGGGGGCCCCGCAGAGTACCCGCTACTATCGGAGGCGTTCTCAAAAGCATGAGGAGGGAAAGCAGCGCTGACGGTGACCCCTATCCCGCTGTCCCTGTCTATACTGTAGTCGGGGGTTACAGGTGGCTTGATGCTATCCACAGTTCGATTGGCGTTCGAGTCGGAGTCTTTGTCGTAGAACTCGGTGCACGTCCACCGGCCCCGTCGGAAAGACTTCCCCGCACCGTGGTCAAGTTTGATAACCCTGAAACGGGAACTGCAGCTCGCGCTCACGGGGGCAGCGTGAGCGACGGGGGTGGAAGCAGGGGCCGAATTGTTAACAGACACAGGATGGGTGGTTGGGACAAAGGTCTGAGCTGCGGCTGGCACGGGCATACTTCCTCCTAAATGATGCGGGGTGCCACGACCAGTGCCGATACTTCTATAAAATACTCCCCCGTTGACTGGAGCCGTTACCGGCGTCCGGCTCTCTGGGGTCTCTCCGACGTTGCTCAGGGTTTCCTCGGACGAACTCCTCTCACACACACCCGCGTCGGCCCGAGAAACGTCAAATATCTCCGAGGACACGTCCTCCGTCCGGGACTCGTCCAGATCGTCCAGGCTTTCGGTGTCGTCGGTGACGCTACTGGCCGCCACCTGAGCCTGAGTTACACTTGTGATCTGGAAGCAACTTTTCTTCTTCGCTGGCATTTTGGACATATTTGTAGCTACCTGCGTCGGGTCGGACTCCTCCAGCTGAGATGAAGAAGAGTGAGACTTGAATCTTGAGAAGAACTTCACAGCTGAGTGATGAGGAACAGACGCGCACTGCCGCAGGACATTCCCATATCCGAACCCCTGCGGAAGTCCCAAAACGTCCCTCCGCGCTGGTTCACAGGACACGGGAAATGACTGTTCTTCTACCCCGGCCTCCCGAACACCCGGTCGGTCTGTCCTGTGTCCCGGCAAATGGACCTTTGTCGAAGTTCTTGCCCAGCAGCTGGCTCCCGATACGGTCCGGGTCTCGGACCCCACGCTTGTTTCTCACCGACGAGCGGAGTTAGCACTTGTTAGCTAGTTTTCCCTTCCTCTGTACCAAACCCGAGCGACATCATGATGTAAACAAATCCGTTGGACTTCCACGAGAATATATAATCCAGCAGGAGTGAGAAAACACGTCTCAAAGTTGTTTGGGTTTTGCTGCTCGCCGTGCGGACAGCTCAGTTGTGGCAGCTGCAACTTGCTGCTAGTTGACAGATAACCACTTTTCTATAGCGGCAGAAAGCTAACAGGCAGCTAACTCCTCTCTGCCGCTCTTCGAACACAGCCACTCAACAAGATGGCAAGGGCGAAATGCATCCTGGGTATGTAGGTCAAACTCGCTTTTATTTTTCTTAGATATTTAAAATATGTTTTTATCACAGAATATGTTATTTTATGATACAAACATATTAGCGTATGTACTGTTTATTAATTTATTGTTATTTATTTTTTAATAGTTACAAATTGTCAAAATGTCACAGTTGCGTATTTCTATCACCGTCGTCACTTCCTGTTACCGTTTTGACGTTTTGCAGACTGGCTGTACAAATGCGTACTCGTTTTTGGCTGATGTAAGGTTTAAAATGTATTAATGCTATTTTCTGAATCCCTCACAAACTATAAGTATAGTTAAACGTTTATATTTATATGTACTGTAATACCAAAGCCATTAACGATACATTTTAAATCATAACATTTCATTTTCAACTATTAATTTTTGGAAGTATAATATCTTTAAAATTGGTCTGGGTTTAAATCTTTCATTTCTGTCTTGTTTTTACGTCTTATACATTCTGTCAATAAATTCGTAGACAAAAGCCGTCAAAAGCTGATTTACATCTATTGAGTCATGAGGTGTTTCTGAATGAATCACTTATCTCTGGGAAATCTTCGAGTTCTATGCCAGCATTCTATGAAGACACATCTTTCTTGACGTCAAGTGCAGTCTTTTGCAAAATGCCCACAGATTTGTGTGCCATTGCAAAATAACTAATGATGCAAATGCATCATGTTTGCTTCATTGAAAGGACAAATGGACATTTTTCCACCAATACAGAAATAATTGTTTTTAAGTTTATTGTTTATTACCTCCTAAGGAGGTTATGTTTTTGACAGTGCTTGTCTGTTTTTCTGTTTGTTTGTTTGTTTGTTAGCAAGATTACGAAAAACTGCTGGATGGATCTTGATAGGGGGGAATAAAAATCTGAAGATGGGGCTTGGTCTAATCTAGATCCCATTAAATTTTGAGAGCGATCCGGATACATGTCTGGATACAAAGAAAATCCGGATTACTCCATTTACTTATAATGGAGGCTTTAAAAAATAATATGTTGTAGAATATGCATTGAATTCACTCACCAAAAGTCACAGTCATAAAGGGATCCAATGCAAAATATCTTCTGGATCTTCAGAGTTTGTCTAAGTGTCTAATAAGTCTAATTGTTCGAATGTATCTACTTACAGTTTATATTCTTTTACAGTATAGTTTTGACATTTGCTTTTAATTTTTTTCATCTCTCATAATAGAGGGTTATTTTTAATGGTAGGTTTTCAGTTTCCAGTGTGCGTTACTCTTGCTAACCTAACTGGCAATCATTCAATAGAAATATTAACAAGGTTTAACAAGGTTTATGAGGGAGCTGATTTTGCATATTACCAAGCTGATTTCACAATTCATAACTTCGTCATTGTAACCATTGTGACTAATGTGTGCTTTTGGCAGCTCTTAAGTCACATAAGGTGTGACTATCTGAGCCTCATCTGAACACCTCATGGAGCTGAGGAAACTCTTTGAATAAAAGGAAATACTTTCAAAAACAAACTTCTGTATCCAGTTTCATTCACATTGAAATAACAATTTTATCGTCTTGTGGTGAGTCATTCACATTCAATTTATGTCTGCAAGTTATTGCTTTAACTAAGTTCCCCAAAAGCTTATGATCAGATGCAGCACAATTTGTCACAAGACCAATAAACAACACACCGAAAATTGGGCCATGGTGATGTCTGATTTTTGACAGACATTCTGATCATGTTTTGTTTAGTTATTTCAGTCAAAAATAATATTTTCTCAACTATTTGTCCGCTATTAAACAGAATGTTTCAAAAACTATGAAAAATTGGACAAATTGAACCATGTTACCTGATCCAAAAACACGAGTGATTTAATTGTGGTGCAGTTCTTGATTTACTTATGGCTCTGAAAAGTCAAAAACAATTTTAATGTGGACCATCATGGTGCCCTTGGGTTTGAAGAATGTATAATTGAGGAAAATCTCCTGGAGATCTTTCCTGTCATTTCATGTTGTGCCTCAACTATGCTCAGTTTGTTCAAAGTTGCCCAAGGACGACGGATGCAAATTAAAAAAAATTATATTGTGATAAAGTGCCTCAAATAGAAACATTTAAGGTGCATACTTATAGGTGAGAGGTGGACTCGGCTGATGTCCTGGTGTTGCAGCAACAAACCTGGAGCTGCACAGCCAGAAAACAGTAGAGATGATTGTGGACTTCAGTAAAGTCACAGCCACACCGCCCCCTCACCCTCACGTACTCCCCCATCTCCATCGTGGACTGTGTAACTGTCTAAAAACAATGTTGCAACATCCACTCTAACAGTCCCCTCTATACTTAGACACCCTCCTTTAGTAGTGAGCTGTATATTGGTTTTCTCAGCACCAGCCGAAGTATTTACGTTGCTGGTTGAGTTTATTTACTCTGGCGTGAGGGTGAAGACTACCAGGCTGCGCTGCACTGTAACAAGAGTCATGTTGTACCAATGTATTTTGAGGGCCCCGTTTCCAGGTAAGTGGTCACTTTCAGCATCCAAACCTGTGAGACATCTAACCTTTGGTAAAAGCATCGTGGGGCCTGCATCGTCCATTTAACAGACTGACCAGACATCACTCAACAGAGGCTAAAAGAAGTGCTTCCTCGGAATAAATGGCACAAGGGATTGCTTCAGGGAAACCAGATCAACCTGAAAATAAGAAATGTATATATGCATGTTAACCTTGAGCATGGTTTTAGGTTTACTGGGCTCCTTTCACAGCAAAAAATACACACTGACTTGTAAGTTTGCCTGGGAATGTTTAGTTCCTGGTATCTGGCTGCAAAACTTTTGCATATTTTTATTTTATTTTAAAATGTTCTCAGAAATTACGCTCTGATTAATTTTCTATTGGTAACAATGCTTATGAAAACTACATTGAGTGCAGGAACTTAAATTCAAGCGTTTGTTATTCCACCTTAACAATTGGAGTTTCCAGAAACAGCTATCTGGGTCATCAACGCCCACAATGACTCATACTAGATTTCAAAATAAGAGAAATTTCAAAGATAAAATTCCTTTCTGTCATATTTACTATGTATTTGTTTATATTTAAGAACTATAATGATGACCATTGAATAATTCTGTATGATGTGGTAACATACTGCAAATACTTAATCATATGTGAGCTCAAAGAGTGAGAGCGGTTTTCAATGAAAGAACAAAATACTGTACAACAAAATCAACATCATAATTATATCCACATGTTCCCACGTCCTCTAACCTCACAGACAAATATCCCACTGTTAAAAACATCCACCAGTAAATCTTCTCATTGTATTTTCTAATCCTGAGCTACTTTGATTTTTGGCTGCAAGTATTGAAAGGGATTTCCATGATGTATTGCAGTGCAACAGGCCTGCAGGGCCTTCAGTCGGCGTAGGGTGCGGTGATACATGGGTGTGGGCGTCAAAGTGCTCAACCAACAACCAGCCACCTCATCAATTTTACTCTCTCTCTCTCTCTTATATATATATATACACAGTATTAAAATATTGTTGTGATTTGGAACTCAACATTTTAAAAGTGTTTACGGGCCGAGAATATTTGATACTGGCTATAGAAGAAGACATGAACTACATGAACCTGCAGGAGAAACCTTGCAGGTTCATATAGTTGGGTCATGATGAGCAATATTCAAGTCAGTTCATATGTTCGAAGCAACATTATAATTACATTTCATTTAAATGAGGGAGGAACTGCTCTTCATGTGAAACAGTCATAAATTACACATTGTCCCAGTATTTAACCAACTACTCCCAAACCCAGCCTGCTCAGTTATTGATCTATGGGCGGGGGGGGGCTTTGACCAGTGTTTCCAGTTTACCATCTCTGTCAAGCTCCTCTGTTCTCTGGCACAGAAAATAAAACTGTAGTAGACAGGAGTGGACACAAGATGTCGTTACTGAGCAGCGAAGCAGTTCTTCCCATGCATTACTGTACAGACCACACTATGTATTTTATTAACACTGAAAATAAATCTAAAGAAAAGTACAAAAAAATGATGTTGGATCATTTATATGATAAGATGAGATATAAATTACAATAGCGATGAGAAGAGAAGATGCTCTTTCACATGCAGCAATATGACTGGTGGAAAAACTACAAGCTACAGTTCAGACACACACATGCATGCACGCAAAAAGACACACACAAAGTGCTGTACATTGCAGTGGTACTTCCCACATATAGTTAAGTTGAAATGGCAGCTACTCCTTTCAGAGTAGCTGCCAAGTGGTGTGTGCACACGTTTACCCGAGGGCGTTGCGTGTATGACCTGTGCAGATGTAGATAGCACAAGGTGTGGTGGTCAAAGGCTGTGTTCAGGTGTTGACCGTCGAAGTGAGCTTATCATTAAAGAGTAGAAAAAAAAAAATAACCCCAGCTGTCACAAAAGGTTACCTTGGTAGCCATGAACTGGAGGTATGTTTCCTGCTGGTGCAAGCAAATCAGCAATTAAATAGACCAAAAAATAATAACGCTGCAGTGGCGTCTCTCTCAGTTTCGGTTGTCGGGATTATTTCCGACAGTTGAACATTTTCCAGAGAACCCACTTAGGTGAGGCTCTGACATTCACTGACTGAGATGCAAAATTCAATATTTATTGCAACTTGATTGATTTGACAGTAAGCGGCTGAGTGAATATGGAGGAAGCATCCACTCTACCTGCAACGCTGCAGCAGGTAATAGAGCAGTGCTGCTTTAAAAGCACATGTGGGAACTGTAGAAAGTGTAACCACCAACAGCGGTGCACTCAAAACACCAAACCTGGATGAATCCCTGACTAAAGTGTTTTCCAGCGACATCGGTAGCTTATACAAAATTTGACAACATTCTCATAACAAGCCATCAGAATAGATTAGATAATTTGAAGCAAGAAAAAAAGAACTGCTGGCGTAATATGCATGGCATCAGATATTTCATTTCTTATTTTTCTGTCTATATAAGATGCCTTCTATTGTAAAAAATTGATAGACAATGTTCAGCTTCACAACAGACCTTTGTGTTGTGTTTGTATGTTCTCACAAGCCCATGTAGCTGAACTGGAGACCCTGAAATTATCTATGGGACTGAATATAGTGAAACCTGGCAACCTGTCCCGTGTGTGTGTCCCACCTCCCACCCGGGGTCCGCTGGGATATCCTCCAGGATAAGTGGTTTCTGAATTCATCAGGCCTCATGCAAAGTTAAAATAATGATAAGAACCATTGGACACAGTTACAGTGTGAGTGTGAAGCCGATCAAACCATGCAAATGTTCATCTAGATTTAGACTCAGCTCACCCTTTATCATGAATCAAGGCTATTCATTGCTGCAAAACAGTCAGGCTTTATATCCAGTCAGTACATTATCATACCATGCCTACCAAAGCCTGTAGGGCTGGATGTACAGTAGCTTGTTGCCATGCAGAACAAGAACGCTGTTCTTCCAGACAGGCTAAAAATATAATAAAAGATGTTTTCATGTTAGATGTCTGCTGAAAGGTAAGTGGCTCGAGACTGCAGCTCAAATTTGAGGAAACTTTTTTGCCATAACTGACCTTTTTAAAGAAAATGTAAAAGTGGGCGTTGAATGATTCACATTCTTCATGCATTTTTATGGAAAGCGCAAGACATAAAAAGGGAGGTTAACAAACCAAAAGGAGGAACCGAATGCAGTAATGCAAGCATGGTAAACGGAGCTGAGCCACAAAGGATGTGGCTTTCCCCAACAATTACTATGCGTCATTAAATAACTTCATCATCAGTCATCTTTTTCATGGCAATACATTTATTATTGTTAACGTAAATAAATATAAAGAGAAAGAAGTAAAAAAAAAAAATTACCTTTATTTTTCTGTTGCTTGTGCTTCTTGATTTTCAGGAGAGGCCTTCCTGTTTCGTCATCGCTAATCGAATCCACACCACCCACTTGCCCACAGCATGCCATGGGTTTATGGAAGCTGCACTTTCTGAGCAGTACAATCTCTCTATGTGTTCTTTGGGGTTAATTTGCATATGTGTGTGACCTCCATGCTTTGCAGCCATAATCAATGGTGGTGTTGATCCAACGTAGGCTGGAGCGTAAGCACGTGCAGACTGACTCAGCTGGCCCTGCAGATGGACCCACCTTTGATCTTCCATGCTGACCTGTGTCAGGAGGCAAAATGTGCTGGAACCAGATGAGCTGATTGTCACATGTTAATCTCATAGTGCTAGGAGATACATTATTGAATGACAACTGTATGTTCCCAGAACATCCATTTGCACACAGATCTCACATCGTGAAGAGTATCTTTGAATAATTGGTGGATATCGTAAAGAAGAAGAAGAAAAAGATCCTTGTTTAATGACCAGACAGTATTCTTGAGAGGAAACAATGGTTTTAATTGTGATGCGTCTCTGGATGTGAAGCGATGTGAACTATTCACCCATCGCTGATACCCTACTTTCTCTCGCTCTTCTGAGCATGTCCATGCATACTGTGTCCTATCATCATCATCATCATCAGCATATCACCTCCATACTGGTGATAGACAGGGCTGCAACCAGTGACTCCCCGATGGTCGGATATCCCTGCAGATAGACTTCTATGATCTTAATCCAGGAACTAAGAAAAAACAAAAAATGAAAACAGTGATATAGTGCAAAGCGACTATTTTTGATTTAATTGATCATCATAAAATATGAGTAATTTAAACATCAATTACTATTACTATAATGAAGTATAATTTACTAAATTACTTTGAAGCCTCAGAGATCAACGGGAGCTTGAAACAAAAGAAAATTCCACTTTGCAAAATATAAACGCGTATAAATGTGCATTTTGATTCCAAATATAACAGGAAATGTTACAAAAATGATCTCCGATGAGAAATGTCGAGAAATTCTTTTTTTTTTTTTCCACGGTGTATTCATCCGCTGTGCAGTGTATTATTTAATGGGAAGGCGAGGCGAACAACGACCAAGGCGGATTGATCTTGGTGAGGACTACACCCAGTCGCCTGTCCGATTGCAGCGGCATCGCTCCTTAACCCAGACCAGAAGAAAGCAGGGACGCTTCACAGCCTGGGGGGTTCTGCTTGCCGGAGGGCCCGTTAATCCACCGAAAAAACAGCTTCCTCGCAATTGTTCCTTCGCGACTTAAACTGACCGTTCGTATTTTTTTCACCTTAGAACTAATTTCCAATCATGTCTTGGCAATCCTACGTGGAGAACCTGATGTCTGATGGCAACTGCCAGGACGCGGCCATTGTTGGGTACGCGGACGCCAAATACGTGTGGGCATCGTTCTGCGGCGGTACTTTCGCCGGCGTAACGGTGAGTATCATTTGCGTGTCACCGAGTAGGATTAGACACAGCTTGCATTTACATTATGAACACCGGAGCTTCTGACTGCATAGCCGGGCCTTGCTAAATGAGGATAAGGCAAAGCTGTGTGTAGCACGCGTGGTATCCGTCGTCACACAGGCACATATTCTTTATAACATAGACTATTCGAAGTATTAATATATATACAGACATATATGTGTGTGTGTGTGTATACGTTTTCATTGTGTGTTTGGCTTCATCGTTTACATATTGTCGAATTTAGAAATGGTCGCCAAAGCAGCTAATGATAGCCAGAGCGAATGACTGACTGTGCCGTTAACTCGTGTACGGGCTAGCTTAGCAGCGCTAGCTAGCAAGTTAGCTAGCGTCATCGAGCTGTGATTGCTTGGGACCGGCAAGTCGGGAAAAAAGACAATACCGAGTGTATATTTAAAACCATTGCACAAGTATGTCGCTTTATCCATGGAATTGTAACTAAGTGTCAAACAAGCGTTTTTTAAATGATTTATTTTGGGGGGGGGGGGGGCGACATCATTGTGTGCGTTGCGCGTTTAGCGCAAATCAGGCCCGTCATTCCCATTGGAAATTATGATTAGCTAACGCTATTTACGCAGAGTTAACGGCCCTCGCTGCTGTCGCTCTATTGGTCGCTTTCGTTTTTGTTTTTTTTATTACCTTGCTTCTGTGAATCGCATTGCCGCTCCCGCCCCCTTTTCTTTCCAAGATGGCGGATACACTCCCAGTTTCTTATTCATTTTGCTCATGGAGTCAGATCGAGACGCCTGCTAAAGACACGGTGGCCTTGGAAGCGGCGATTTCATTCCGTACACTTTCTTACGTCTGTCAATAAATGGGTCGGTAGAATATATAAAGTATTTTGTCCAATCCTTTTTAAATAATGGTTCCGATTGCTTCTCCAATCCTCCATTTTGTATGGTAAATAAAATATAACCACCCTGCCTAAATATATTTGTTGCTTAGTGTGGATAGTGATTCTCAATGTAGTTTTGTTTTTCAAAATTCCTTTCTTTTTAGCAATAAAACGGTCACGGATACTCCAAACTGAGCTATTATGGTGTGATCCACCGTTCGCCTGCATCGACTTTAAAGGGGTGGGCTTGTCCGTTGTCCTGCATCCTTAAGAAATATTAGTTCAGTATCTTTGGCTGTGGGAATCCGGAAAGCCAACCCCCACGATGTGAAGCCGTGGTGCGTATTACTCGTGGGAACGGTTCGATTCCACATGGCGAAAGAACCGTGATATCTTAATTGGCTAACGGGCACGCTGCTAGCCGGCGTTATTCCTGTGAGGTTTGTTTCCCCCCCATCTGAAACATGACCGTGCACTTATGGACTTGAGGGATTGGGCCTGCTTAAAAACTAATTATTCCAGGACATGTTTCCTCAAAGGCGCACTGAGTTAAAAAATATTTCTCTTTTTTTTAAAAGAGTTGTTATAAATTGATTCTTTCATTCTGTGTTTTGTTTTAATTTCTCATCCATCGAGGTGCGTTAGTCGAAAGCGATAGGTTGTTGTTGTTGACACATCATTTGAGCCAGGTCTTTAATCAGAAATGCAGTGTGCTTCTCTTAAAACTGTGGTTTAAGCGTTTTGGGTATTGATTTAAGATTACATTTTTCCAATGATGTCTCGTGTGAATTTGTTGCTGCCGTGGGTCTGTTTCCATCTGTTCCCCTTTTATACTAAACGGTTTACTGGCTCTTAAGAGATCTAAAATATTAGTACAGACATTTACTTATTTGTAAGCAGAAAATGTCAGCGGAATTAAAACATTTGTTTCTAATTCATAGACAATCCCTGGAGTTTCAGAGTATTGTGACGCGTTGCCTGTAGAGGGGGGATTGAGGAAATTGTCACTTTTGCGTGACACCAGGCTTCACAGTACCCACACCAATTTGTGTCTTCCTCTTCAGCCTGACGAGATTGACGTGTTGACGGGGAAGGACCGGGAAGGATTCTTCACCGGCGGGCTGACCATAGGCAATAAAAAGTGCTCCGTTATCAGAGACAGCCTCAATGTCGATAACGACTGGACAATGGACATCAGGACAAAGAGTCAAGGAGGGGAGCCAACATACAACCTTACTGTAAGCAAGGCCAGCAAAGGTGAGTCCTGTGTGTGGCGTACATGTTAGTCCTGCTGCAGTAGCGTCACGTCCTGCTTCTGATGCATTGTTTTTAGTTCAGCCACGTATAACGTCATCTGTGCATGTGGGATACGTTTCTTGACGGCACCTTTCCTCAATGTGACATACAGGCATTGATCGGAGGATGTCATCACTCCATGTCATTTGATTGTTTGGGAACAAGTTTTTTTTTTCCCAGATAACTAATCTGTAGGAATATCGAAAGGAAATTTGGCGTCAACAATATCCTGGATAAGGGGGAATTCCGACGTTCAATGCCATTAGTTAAAAAAAAAAAAGAAAGAAAAAAGGCCGTTATTCTGTCAATTAAGCTTTTTGTTTGTTTGTTTCAATGGGGCTGGGGAAGAATCGGCTGGTAGTCATTTTCACAAGCGTGATGCGTGTCAACCAGAGTAACGGTCAGGGATGCGTGTCAACCAGAGTAACGGTCAGGGATGCGTGTCAACCAGAGTAACGGTCAGGGACGCGTGTCAACCAGAGTAACGGTCAGGGATGCGTGTCAACCAGAGTAACGGTCAGGGACGCGTGTCAACCAGAGTAACGGTCAGGGATGCGTGTCAACCAGAGTAACGGTCAGGGATGCGTGTCGTCTCAAATGCCAAAGTGTCACGATTTATCAGGCTCACCTGAAAAAGACCAATGCATAATTGGGACTAATCGCAAATGCCTACAGATGTTTACAAGGGGAATATTTTAAGTATACTTATGCAATTGTAAAACGACTTAAATTTGGACCGCTTCATCAATAGCCCATTAACCGGCATGCTCCTGCTCTGGAGTCGACGTGGAGCCTCCAGCTCCACCCCGTGCGCCAGGTTGAGCTTTTTTCTTGTCTTCTACATTTAACTTCTTCCTGTGTTCTCACTCTGTCTTCTCAATTGCAACGTGTGGCCTCTTGTTTCACCGCCACCAGCGGCCCAAAGCACCACGTCTCTCCTCTGTGGCTGTCCTTGTCTTGCCTGCTGCTATTGACTGTCCTCTTTTTCAGATGTGATCTGCACACCTTCTCTTAATGTCCCTTCTGTCTCTTTTCTTTCAGTCTTGGTGTTGGTAATGGGCAAAGAAGGGGTCCACGGAGGCGGATTGAATAAGAAGGCGTACTCGATGGCAAAATATTTGAGGGATTCGGGGTTTTAGTTTACTTTTGAGGTAGCTTATCTGAGCATAGTTGGGAGATTAAAAAAAAAAAATGTTAAAGGAAAACAAAAAACAAAAAAATTTAGAAAAGAAGACAAAAAACGAGTCCCTGGCGAGCTGACTATTTCCCGCCGGAACAGTCTTCAAAATCCCTGGAGCATTTCTACAACAGGTTTCAGGCTCTGTCCTCGTCGTAGCCCGACATGTAACAAAACGGCGTTAAGTTTATTTATTTTAAATTCCCTATCCTGCTGTCGTCATGTCCATTTATCATGTTTTTTTTTCTTTGTGCTACAGTATTGATTTTTGTCATGGGGAAGGATGGTATCCATGGAGGAATACTTAACAAGAAAGCATTTCAGATGGCTGAATACCTGAGGAAGTCCGGATACTAAAGCCACCAGTACCCCACCCCCACCCCCACCTAGCGGCTCACCTGCCTGTTGCATTTCACACCGCTCCCAGTTCTAGTTAGTTACTTTGATTCTCTTTGTTCTGCCTGCTTTGTTTCTCATTTGTTGTACTTCATTTTTTTTTTATTTTTTTTTTGGTCATGTTCCCATAACCGTCCTCTCTTCCCTCAGCACATTTAAGCAGTGTATCCATAGCCCTTGAGCACTACAAGATGATTCATAGCAAAGACGAGCATGTTACCAACGGGATGTCATGACTTCAGGATGAGCAAAAAATACAATCTGGCCAAACCTACAAAGTTCAACATCAGTTTGAAGTGTGTGTGTATGTATTTTATCTTGTCATTCTGTCATGTGTGATGCCTGTCGCTTTATTCCCACCCAAACCCGATCGAAGACACTCCCACCCCGAGCAGACGATGCCTTTAGTGCACTTCAGAAGTAACCAGGCTCACGTCTTCCTTTTCTATGTTTCCCCAACATGTCTGGGCGGACAAACTGTGATATTTCTGTCCACACGTTTGGCCCTCACATCTCCCACCATCCTCCCGTCCAGCCAAAATGTAGAAGGACATCCACCCATTTCCCTGTTTGGCCGTCCTTCTTGCCTGAAGCAGATGTCGACGCGTCTCCCAGCAGTGGAGACAACACCCAACCAGTATGATCGTCATTTAAATGAGAACGGGCGGCGTTTTGTGTGGCAGCGAATGATGACGAGCTGATTTGGTGTTGTCCAGATGCTGGTAGACTGTCCGCCCCACACACACACACACACACACACACAAATGACCATGGACATTCCACAGTAACAATAGCTCAGGCACTTCATTGCCAGCTCCTGTCATTTTTAATTTGCTTTGTTTCAAAGGCTGTGTTTTTGGACAGTAGAAATCCCGTCGTGTATCCATGCACACCCGGACTGGAGTGTGTCCGGTTGGATCTTTTTTTTTTTTTTAATAGGACCAATTGTAGATGAAGCTCGGGTGTTGGTGCAGTTTCTAAAGGGAGGACGGCAGCTTTTTTTTTTCTGATGAAGGAAATGGTAACTAACCATTAATAAAATAAAAAAAATATGAAGCTATGGAGGGGGAGGTGACGTGGGAGTATCTGAAGAATACTTTCTTTTAATTATTTTCTTAGTCTAGAAAATGAACGACTGCATTTGTACAAACCCATGTTGTGTTGACAAAAGTGTGGAATAAACTGCCTTCTGCTCTTTAGTCAGCTGAGTGCTGGGCTGGCCGTGCGCCGCATTAAGTGTAATGTCCATCTGAAAATTAAAGAGTACTTTGAGTAGAAATGACACTAAATGGAAGGTGGGACGGTTAAAACAAAGACACTTGCAGTTAACTAGAAACTTAACGTATCCTGTGCCATAACCTCGATCAGTTGCTCTTTTGTGACGGGCTTTAACCGTTGTCCGCTACAGTCGTTTCATTGGCACGTTGGTTTCTGTCCCGGCTTCGACGACGCTATTTAGGCCTTTGTAAGATTGTATTCAGAAATGTTTCAAATCCTGTTGTTGGATGTATGTTCATTTCCTGTTCCTCACCACTTTTGCTTAAATCTGAGATACAGTCTCTTCAACGTATCTGTCATATGCATAAAACCAAGAAATGCCATGAATTGATTTATCACCTTGTTTACAGAAAGATCAAATACATTTATTCCAACCAGAACTATGTCCGTGTTTTGACTGCAGATGATTCCTTTTCTAACGTTGGGTCATTGATGCTTCCATACTCGAACGATGTACGCAAAAAAATACAGTGACACATTTGGGGAAATGCCTCTATTGGCTTTATCTGTTGAGATGGCTACTGGGCTGCATGGAACTGGACCAGGCTTTCGAGTCAAACAGAAATTTAATGCCGGTTAACCTCATAAGGTTCCTGTTCCTGTCTGGAATGCATCTTTGACCTGCTGTGAAGACCTAAAGGTTCAATGCTGGAACGCCAGATGCTCATTACTGCTGACCCAAATGTAAAAAAGAACTCTGTGCAGTACAGTCAAAACTAGAAAAGCACTCTGAGCGCAAAATTCCACCAAGCAGCTCATTCCCTCATAATTGGATTTACAACGTCCACATGGTGATCGGGATCATGAAAAGTAAGTGATTCAGAGTTCTGTATTTGAAACTTGGTATTTCTGAGTTTTCAGATGTAAAAAATGTTCCCGTTCATTCTGGATCAGATCTAGAAGACGGTTTGCATGATAGTGATGTGGCTGCTTTGCTTCCTCCAGCACTGGATGCCCGCAGAGTAAGAATCGCACAGCAGAATCTGGTTATTGATAAATCATAAAAGTAAGGAGAGTTTAAGTCATTTACAGAACCTGGGCTGTTTCTCTGAACTGTACAGCCATGTCTGTGAGTCTAATTGATCAATAGCTAAGCACGTTTTCAGTAGCAAAAAAAAATTAAATGACTTAAATTTAGCTGTTACGTGTCATTTTATTGGAGTGAATTCAGATTTAGGACACATTTGTACATAGCAGGAAAAAAACGAACAAAGGCAAGAACGTATCGAACAAATATTTTAATATGAAAAATAGACTGATGTATATTTACTAAAGTATTAAAATGAGATAAGGGCGGTTAAATGTGTATTAAGTCATATCAATAAAAACTCTTCATATTAACATAGCGACAGGTCTGGTGGAGCCAAAAGGAGTTTACTACAGGGAGCGTGGCTAATCATCTCGGGGTCAAGGAGAAACACACTTGGCTGCGTT